>NC_083839.1:6679636-6735848 GCF_015708825.2 Lethenteron reissneri
AAACGATTATAATTACTGTTGAAATAACGATGGCTATACAATATGAAACGTTCACATATTATCCACACGCGTGTCCTGTGTATACTGACTGTGGAGGCGTATGTAGATGTCAATGTTTTACTACGGTTGCGGTGATGATGATGATGATGAAGGTGGTGGTGTGATGATGATGATGGTGGTTACCCCCTCGCCTCTGTTTATATCATGCAGTAACACGTGTGCTCGTCACATGTGGTTGTCACGTTACGCGACGCTGTGTTTATCAAATAAAGAGCAATATTTTTAAATCGTGGTTTGCCGTTTTCAGTGTGGCCGTGATCTTCCTCACTACTACAATCGCCGCGATCGTCAATACAATCGTCGTCACTGCAATCATCACCAAAAACAAAGACAAAGATCCCCCGTATAGCCTTAACACTGTTGGGGCAAGTGCTGTTAGGGGGCAACTATGAAAGTCCAAATGGTACACGAGGGGGTAGGTAGCCAGCACCATGCCCGACCGCCTTTGTCTCCCCAGTGGCGATGTTTACACACCACACCAGGTACTCATCTGAGGCTGAGTCGACCTAGAGGAGGGCCCAGAACCGGTTCAAATAATCGTCACCGGCGTTTGGCCGTGAACGGGAATCGAACACGGGTCGTCGGGTTCGTAGCGCAGCGCGCTGACCACTACACCACCGCTCCCTACTGCCATCGTCATCGTCATCACCGTCATCGCCAACACGGTCAATATAATCGTGGTCATCATCAGCGCCAGCAACAATAACAAACCAAGCGAACAGCTCGTCTCCTCCCACGGATCGTCTGTCGCTCCACACGAGGAAAATAAATGTTAACATCTCATCAGCCCCACGGGACCCCCCACCCACCCACCCTTACTTCCTCCTGGGGCGCATCGTTCCAGCGCCGTTGTTTCAAACAGCATCAGAACTCTGGACCGGCCTCAAACCATTCAGCGTCTAATATATATAGGGTTTTACCCCTTTAAACTGTACAAAACTGACACCTTTATACCAGGCATCATGTTTGCAATAAACCAAAACACAAGTAGTCAAAATGCAAACAAAAAGAAAACAACCTGATAATGATAAATATAGCACTGTCCTTGAAGTTGAAGTGCATATTATCATTATCAGAGTTGTTTTTTTTTTGCATGTTTGACCTACTTGTGTTGTGGTATTGCAAACATGATGCCTTGTATAAGGTGTCAGTTTTGTACCAGTTTAAAGGGTAAAAACCTACTACTATATTTTGCCACTGGTAAAGGAGGTCTCATAGTATTCAGCGTCTCGTCAAGCAGAGCCGGGTATGAGGCTAGCAGCAGCAGCGAGGGTTTGATGGGTCACACGCGCACGCTGTGACCCTGACGACCCCACGGCTCGTCCGTGGGAATGCGTCGCAAGCAAATCAAAAGCACTGTGGACTCACCATGTCTGCCATACGCGTCGGGCAACACGCTTTAACCCCATCGCGCGCGTGACTTTGCTCCACGCGATCCGTTTTGCTCCCACGGTATAGAAGCAAACACTCGTTAATAGGTTTAAAACACCGTCAAATGTAGAGGACCGCAGAACGCGGGGAAGTGTTGGTGAGGGCCGGAAACTGGCTGCATGGCTGCTGCTGCTACCTTCCCGCTCGTCTGTAGTTCCTCCTCCTGGAGCCTCTGACGTCCGCTTCTCTCTCTCTCTGCCTCTCTGATGTCGTCCTCTCTCTCTGAGTCGTCCTCTCTCTCTCCCTGTAGTTCGTTCTTTCTCGTCGTCTCTCAGAAGTCATCCTCTTTCTCTCTCAGAGTCATCCCTCGTCTCTGAGTCATCCTCTCTCTCTCTCTCTGTAGTCATCCTCTCTCTCCCTTTTGCCATCTCTCTGAATCGTCCTCTCTCTCTCCCTGAGTCTGTTCTCTCTCTCCTCTCTGAGGCCTCTCTCCTCTCTCTCTGAGTCACTCTCTCTTCTCTGAGATCACTCTCTCTCCTCTCTGAGTCGTCCTCTCTCTCTGAGTCGTCCTTTCTCACTATCTGAGGTCATCCCCTCTCTCTCTTTCTCTGAGTCATCCTCTCTCTGAGTCTCTCTCTCTCTGAGTCACTCTCTCTCTCTCTGAGTCGTCCTCTCTCTCTCTGAGTCGTCCTGTCTCACTATCTGAGTCATCCCTTCTCTCTCTCTCTGAGTCATCCTCTCCTCTCTCGAGTCGTCCTCTCTCTCCGAGTCGTCCTCCCTCACTCACTCTCTCTGAGCCGCCCTCTCTCCCGCACGGCGTCTGGTTACGAGTCGACATCGTGGCGGCGACGACGCCTTAGCCGCGCTCATGCTGCCCTCTAGCGGCGACTGCCTCCGCCGGGTTCACTAACTCGGCCCACGGTGCCTGGGAGTGAGCGGGTGGGGGTGGGTGGGGGGGTTACGCGCGCGCAACGCCACTTTTTAAATCCTTTATATTAAGTTCACTTGCTTGCTTGCTTGCGCGCTTACGACCGTGCAAATTTTCGGTCGTTTTTTAACCCACTTCCCGTGATCCAATCGAGCTGACATTTTGCACACAGACTCGTTGTGCGTGACAATTTATTTTCGTGAAAAAAAAAATTCCAAAATTTTCGACTTTTTAGGGGGGAAAAAAATTTCACTAACACAATCATATATTTTCCTAACACAGAAAATTATTAAGAAAACAACAAAAATGTACAATATAACAATCATACAAAAAACTGAAAACCTATAGTCCTTATATACGACTTTCCTTATATTAATTAAAATACCAATGTGATAAAATGAACTCTTACTCAAGAAAAACGAGAAATGAAAAAAAATTAAACCGATGCCACGCATATAAGGATTTACGGGTACATTTTTACCTCGGTTCGTGTATCCCGCCGATTGTTTGTCTGGCCACGCTCCGTTCAACGCCACCTCCCCCACCCCTTCACGGGAATGCCTCGCCGAGTGTCGTGGCTCTCCCCCTGCTACGAGGCTCCCGGCCGAGACGTTGCTCTCGATGCGGGGGCCGTTGGGGTCGTGGGGCCGTGGGGGTCGTGGGGGGCCGTGGGGAGTCGTGGGGGCGACAATCTTCCGTTGAGGGATTTGGCGGCGTCGCTTTGGCTCTCGGTTTGACTTTTTGCTTGTTGCTAAACAACAAAAAACAAGCCGCACCTTACCATAATAATATAAAAGGGGGCCTGTCCCTGGCCCTCCCCCCCCCTCAACCAGTATATATACGGGTAGTAGCTCTTGGAATCTCTCATTTACTTGATACAGCAAGCGTGCGGTGACGGTTCCACCTGAAGACGTCGTGATTTTTATTTTATTTTTAATTTTATTTTACTTTTATACATTTTATTTTATTTTTTACCTACGTGACTTTACCGAAAAAACCTAAGAATAACAAAAAACAATTTTAAAAAATTAAATGTTTGGCACCCTGATCCAGGGCACACATCGCCTCCTCTCTTGCGATGACCTCGCTGGACCCCTTTGGCATTGTTCAGCTCCAAACACCGCCCGCAGTTCAATCCCTGTGACCTCCATGGCAGGATCTTGGGGAGGTCTCCATCCAGCGTGGATTAACCATGGCTGCTGCTGCTGCTAATGATGATGATGACCATCATCATCATCGCGCTGGCGAACCGAGAGGAACAAGCGGACGTCCCGAAGAAACGCCACTTTGGAAATCTCAAACAATCAAACGCCGTGGCTCCGACATTCCACGTCCCCTTGTGAATGTGGCAACGTCAAAGACGCGGCCACGGAAGTGCGGTTCCGGCCACGCTCTGGACCGTGTGGGTTGGTAAACCCAGTGAAGTCTGCGCTCAATCTTGATTTGAAGCTTTCCGTGACTGCAGGAATCCAATCCTCTTTGGGTCTTTGGTAAAGTCACGTAGGTAGAAAATAAGTATAACCCGAAAAACAAAGTTTTTCACTCTAAATCCTTTATATGCGTGGCGGCTAGAGTCCTCTCGTCCTCTGGCTTGAGATGGCTGTCACCTATGGGTCAGATGATTGTCTGCAGTATTAAACCATTGGTAATTAAATATTTATTTATTTCCCTAAACAGTGTAAAATTTAGGAAAATTTTTTCACGAACATTAATTGTCTCGCACAACGAGTCTGTGTGCAAAATGTCAGCTCGATTGGATCACGGGAAGTGGGTTAAAAAACGACCGAAAGGTTTGCACGGTCGTAGCAGCCAAGCAAGCACGCAAGCAAGCAAGCGAACTTAATATAAGGATTTAAAAAAGAAATCACGACGTTTCGGGCGCAACACAACACAAGGGTCCGTCATCGTTCAACGGAGGAGGAAGAGCGACACGACACGAACTCTCCCTCCCTCTCTCTCTGCTGCTGGCTGAAGCCCTCCCGTCGTAGCCAGCAGCAACAGCAGCAGCAGCAGTATCTCCACATTGACATCGAGCTACTGAACCACATCGCCATACGCAAGGAGAAGACGGAGGTTCCGTTCAAGTGACTCTACATATGCAGAGGCCGGTAGAGGACCCCGTAGATGTACATCGTAGACAAGCCACATGAGTGCGCCTGTGGCAACGCACCTCAACTGTGGACCCACACAGTAGACCCACTGCGATCTGCGCTTGTTCTTCAACGCAGGAGGAGGGGGAACAGCGACACGACACGAACTCTCTCTTCCTCCCTCTCTGCTGAAGCCCTCCCGTCATGGGCAGCAGCAGCAGCAGCAGACCTCCGTCATTGGCATCTTTAGCTAGTATTTAATTTAATTTATTATTTTATCTTTATACGTGACTTTACCGAAAGAAACCAAAGAATAATTCCTGCAGTCACGAAAGCTCCAAAAGAAGTTTGATCTTTAGCTCCTGTTGCCGTATTGGGGGCCGTCCATAAATGACGTCACGCACCTGTGGGGGGGGGGGGGGTCAGACATTTGTGACGATGTGTGACGAGGGGAGGGGAGGTGTTTGAGAAATGTGACGTCACATGGAAATGCGCAACTTGAAATAAATATAGACAACACGTTCTACTTAATTAAATATACTTTTTGATGTTTTCTCCTACAACATCAGTGCAGCGCCACATTAAATACGCACTATAATGACAATAGTTTAAAGCCATTTGAAGCATGTTTATTTTGGGGAGGGCAGAGCTTTGTGACGTCATATTTGAGGGGGGGGGTCTGACTTGAGTGGCCTGTCTCCCCGACAGACCTGGTTTTCACCTGAGGACGGCTGCTTGCGTTGTGGCCGAGAACGTCGTGAGAATTATTTTGTTATGTTTTTTTTTAATTTTACTACTTCCCTTCTACGTGACTTTACCGAAAGAACCAAGAGATGAATCCCTGCAGTCACGAAAGCTTTAAAATCGAAATAAAATAAAATGTTTCGCTCCGGATGACCGCTGCAAAGTATGATCTGTGTTTGATTTAGTGTGCTGATCATAAAGGTGCATTTAATATTTTTGATACTCTTTCTGAGGCTCCTGCTGTTGTGGAGTGACTCATGCAGCCAGCTTTGGCTGCAGAGTTTGGTGGTACATGTTGTTTATGTCGTTTATTGTGAAAATTCGGTCACAGTTCCTATGATCACTGTTACATTGCTTTTATGGCTTTATTTTGGGAGAGATCGAAAAGGTTTTTTTGTTTGGCCATGTTTGTTTGTTGTAGTACGGAGTTAGAATGATGGCCTTAATCTAAGTTGTCTTGTGGTTGTTGTTGTTGTTTGACTTGCATCCAACTGGTGTACGGTGCTTTGTCTGGAATATGTTGCTGTTTTTTCATGGATTTCTGTTTGCACATAGTCACTTTAAGATGTTTCGTGTCCATGTTTTTATCTTTGTTTGTTGCGGTTGCACCCGATTCAAGAGGCCGGAATGGCTCACAGGGCTATACCAAATACATGAAACTGAAAACTTTGTGACGAGGGGGGGGGGATAAAAAAATCGTCCAAAATCGCGTCACGTCATTTATGGAAGGCCCCTTGCTGCTGCTGCCTGCCACCACGCGCCACGGATGGCCGTGACGGTGCTGATTCGTGCACCCAGCACCCCAGCAGAGGGCGCGCTTGGCCAGAGGGTGAGTGGCAGTGGACCGAAAATGTTCCCCGCGTGAAAAGAAACAACCCCACAGAACAAAAGCAGAAGCCGTCTTGCCACAAGAGGGCGACCGCACACCAGCCAATCAGCGTGACGCCTGCCTTGCAGCCCTGACCCGAACCAATACGTAGGGAACTAATAAAAATTAACCCGTAAAAACAAAGTTTTTCACTATAAATTCTTCATATGCGTGGCATCGGTTTTATTTTATTATTCATTTCTATTTTTCTTGAGTAAGAGTTTCATTTTTATCACATTGGTATTTTAAATTAAATATAAGGAAAGTCGTATATAAGGATTATAAGGTTTTCAGTTTTTGTATGATTGTTTATATTGTAAATTTTTGTTGTTTTCCTTGAATAATTTCTGTGTTTAGGAAAATATATGATTGTGTTAGTGAAATTTTTTATTCCTAAAAAGTGGAAAATTTTGGGAAAAAATTTTTCACGAAAATAAATTGTCACGCACAACGAGTCTGTGTGCAAAATGTCAGCTCGATTGGATCACGGGAAGTGGGTTAAAAAACGACCGAAAGATTTGCACGGTCGTAAGCGCGCAAGCAAGCAAGCTATTGAACTTAATATAAAGGATTTATAAAAAGTAGGGTTTCGTGATAGCACGTTCGCAGCGGTGCACAGACACACACGCAGCAAAACAACTCAACGCCATCGGCGATAATAGAACAGAGTGGCCTTGGAGGGAATGCGTACATATCAGGCGACGTTTCGGGCAATGGACCTTCCTCACAGCACATAGAGAGACCAGAGTGGTAGAGTGAGACATATCTACATCTAACAAAGAAAGTCCTTGACTCCTTTGCCCTATGAAACATCTGTCGATAAAACCTCGCGTTCTTGTCGCTTGCGTTGAAGAAATGCCACAAAAGTTAAGCACTCTCCCGGAGGGCCGCGTTTGCTGATAGAGCAAATCTGAGATCAGATTTGGAATCAGCACCCTGAAATTAATCTAGAACAGCTGCAAAAGTCCAGGCCAGAAAAAAATGTATTTTTTTTGTTGACCAGTGTAATAGAAAACCGTGGCCTCGGAGGGAATGCGTACATATCAGGCGACGTTTCGGGCAATGGACCTTCCTCACAGCACATAGAGAGACCAGAGTAGTAGAGTGAGACATATCTATATCTAACAAAGAGAGTCCTTGACTCCTTTTGCCCTATAAAACATCTGTCGATAGAAGCCTCGCGTTCGTGACGCTTGCGTTGAAGAAATGCCACTAAAGTTAAGCACTCTGCCAGAGGGCCGCGTTTGCTGATGGGATGCGTAGAAAGAAGAAGAAGAACACACTCGCGTTCATTTATGCGGAGGGACGGAATCGCGTGACGTCATTTATGGACGGCCCCTCAGCTGTAGCCAGATTCATACTAAAGCAGCGCGCTAACCACTGCGCCACCGCTCCTCCATGTATACGTATTACGCTTACATGTACAGGGCTTCACTTCTCAAGAAGATATTTTCCGGAGGTCAGCCCCGGACAGCTCCAGCTGCAATAAAGCCTCGATCCGGTCCTGTGCCTCCCCAGGGTCGACTCAGGCTTAAATGAATATGTACCAGGTGCGGTGCGTACATTAGCACTGGGGAGCACAAAGGCGGCCAGGAGTGCGTGTTTCTGGCAAGACCGCCCCTCTCGCCCCGCGCGCCGTTCTGACCTTCATGAGCGATCACCGAAGGCACTCTCCCCAAAAGTCTGTGTGCCTATACGAGGGATCTTTGTATTTGTAGTCTGTGTTTATACAAAGCCAGTAAATCACCCCTCGCGGGGCCAAGCGGAATTTAAACAGTCAGGGCCGCCTTTGTCACTCCCCCTCCATCATCCCTCTCCTCCAACACCCTACATCCCTCCTCTTACCTCCTCTAGGCCGGGTGCTCAACGCGGATTGTCTTTGAAGGTGACATGAACCCAAGGGTATTCTCCACGTGAGTCTGTGGGTCTCTATGTGAGTCTGTGGGTTTCCGTGTGAGTCTGTGGGTCTCTGTGTTTGTGGGTCTCCGTGTTAATCTGTGGGTATCTCTGTATGAGTCTCTTTTTGAGTCTGTGGGTCTCTGTGTGAGTCTGTGGGTCTCTGAGTTTGTGGGTTTCTATGTGAGGCTATGGGTCTCTACGTGAGTCTGTGGGTCACTATGTGAGTCTGTGGGTCTCTATGTGAGTCTGTGGGTCTCTGTATTTCTGGGTCTCTATGTGAATGTGTGGGTCTCTATGTAAGTCTTTGGGCCTCTATTAAATTTCAAATCATCGGTGACCTGGCTGAGATCATCAACTCACCACTGCAGCGGCTGCAACTCGGAGTGGAACCAAAGCATATCAGCGGTACCGCCGCAACATCTCTGACCTCTACGCCACACCCGGTCATCTTCCTCTCTCTCTCTGTCTCCATCACGGCACGATCCACCAATCCCCCACCCCAGCGCCCGTCTCTCAAATCCCTAGTGGGGCGATATGAGAGACGCGAGCGACGTGAAATAATCCCCGGGGGGGGAGGGGATTAGGGCAGTGGACGGATGAACCCTGGGTGGGCTGTGAGTTCTAGATTTGAAGCTTTCGTGACTGCAAGGATTCATACTCTTAGGTTTTTCGGTAAAGTCACGTAGGTAAAAATTAAAATTAATTAAAGTACTTGATAAGTCTTCTTCTTGGTTCTTTCGGTAAAGTCACGTAGAATGGAAATAATAAAATGATAAAAATAAAACATAATAAAATAATTCTCACGACGTTTCGGCCACAACGCAAGCAGCCGTCCTCAGGCGAAGACCAGGTCCATTCTACGTTTACTTTACCGAAAGAACCAAGAAGATGAATACTTGATATGTACTTGATACAGCAATCGTGCTGTGACGGTTCCACCTGAAGACGGAAGCTTGTGTTGCCTCCGAAACGTCGTGATTTTTTATTTCACTTTTATTAATTTTAATTTTATTTTTTACCTACGTGACTTTACCGAAAAAACCTAAGTATATGTGTGCTGTGAGTGCTGAGTGGAATCTCACTCGAGATGTCCCACGCCGCTGTCCGCTCGCTTGCCGCATCTCAAATCCCGACGGCCGGGGGGGGTTGGGGGGGGGCTTCTCGCCACGCGCGCTGACTCGCTAAAGCCCCCCCCCCACCCCGTGGATCTCGTGGTCCAAACGGTGGCGCTTTTGACGCCAGGATTAGCCGTCATTGGCTGGCGTGTGCGGTTTGTATAACAATATACGGGAATAGTGACCAACGGTGTTTGCGTGATGCTGCGTGATGATGCGGGGAGCGGTGGCGCAGCGGTCAGCGCTATGCCGCGCTACGAACCCCGGCCACCCGAGTTCGATTCCCGCTCACGGACAACGCCGGTGATAGCGATTATATTATCTGGACCGGTCCTGGGAACTCCCCGAGGTCGACTCAGCCTCAAATGAGTGCCTGGTGCGGTGCCTAAACATCGCTACTGTGTAACGTGGCGACTTTCAACAGGTGCTCGCAAACAGCACTTGCCCCACAAGCCAGTGAAGGGGCTACACGGGGGATCTTTGTCCTTGTCTGTCTGTGTGCAATGTGTGTGTGGGGAGCGGTGGTGCAACGGTTAGCGCTACGCCGCGCTACGAACCCGGCGACCCGAGTTCGATTCCCGCTCACGGCCAACACCGCCGGGCGACGATTATCTGAACCGGTCCTGAAAACTCCCCTAGGTCGGCTCAGCCTCAAATGAGTACCTAGTGCGGTGTGTAGTAAACATCGCCACTGGGGAGACAAAGGCGGCCGGGCGTGGCGCTGGCCACCCACTCCCTCCACGCGTGCCGTTCGGGCCCTCATAGGTTGCTGCTCGCTAAGCAGCACTTGCCCCAACAGGTCGCGCTCGAGGTTACACGGGGGGCCTTTGTCTTTGCTGCGCACGAATAGAGAAGCCGCCTGCACTGAGATCGCCCATCGCAGTCATCTTCACGTCACCACCGTTGTGAGTCAGCGAGCACAAACGAGGCCATTGTGAATCTCCCCGTTGGCACGCGCCACTGACATTGAACTGCGAGGCCGATCCAATGCCGACTTTTTATTTATTTATTTATTCATTTCTTCCTTCACAATTACTACTATAAGTAATATATATTTTTAACTTTTTTAAAACACGCTTTTATTAAATGTACTATCATCTTCTTGGTTCTTTCGGTAAAGTCTCGTAGAAGGGAAATAATAAAATAATAAAAATTAAACATAAAATAATTCTCACGACGTTTCGGCCACAACGCAAGCAGCCGTCCTCAGGTGATGAACAGGTCTGTCGGGAAGACAGCATCTGAATGGGCACCACCAGGCTTGGCAGCGTATATTTAAGTTGCGTTGGAGGGGGGAAGGGGCGCCTTGACAAAGGAATTTGCATATCAAGAGGAATGTAGCATATTTATGGGATGTACTAGTAATGGCAGAACTCCACGACTCGAGTGGGCCCGAAGCTTGCCATAACGTGAGAGGCCGTGGCCAATTACAGCCAACGTCAGTTGAGCGTGGACAATTAGACCCAAGCCGAAACATAACATATTAAAAGAATGTTTAAAAACATATATTTTTTATGATACAATATAGTGTTGTCATCAGTGTGACATAAGTATACCAAGTTTGCAGTCGATACCACATTGGGAAGTGGGTTAAAATAGAGTTACAAGATTTGAGGACACGACAACAACAACAGACAAAGTGAGTTAAATGAAAGCGTGTAACAATAATAGCCCAGAAATGTGTGTAACGCGCGTGACGTCACTGCACATGCCACCCACCCCCCCCCCCCGTAATTAATAATAAAATAATCATGAGCGTGTGAATTTCTACACTCACGCGGAAGAAGGTGGAGCGGAAAGATCTTTTTTTTACGCAAAGTCGCTCGCTTCAAAATGTGACGACGTTTTTTTTCCAGAAAGTGACGGTCAAAAACAAATCTACGCAGCACAGTACGTGACGTCACCGCAAAAGAGCCCCCCCCCCCCCCTCAGTAATTACTATGATAAGCAAGACATTTTTTTTACGCAAATCCACTTTAAATTTGACGTCGTGTCTTCATTGAAAGCTGCTAAAATAAATAACTCTACACGGACGTTTCTTTACGTAAATACTACAGCTTCCGTCCCAGGACGGGCAAAAGGCTAGTTCATAACAATAGATTTTAAAACTTTTGAATGGTGGGCGTGGGGATTGTTTGACCATACTTCACCACAATGGTCAGCGCATGTTGTTGTTGTTGTTGAAGTGACCAATACGTGCCCAGGAACCAGTTCAGTGTACCGCTGATGATGGCCGTTGGCCGCGGCCGGGAATCGAACTCAGGTGGCCATGATAGGACCGCAGAACTTGGGAAATAAATTCTGGCACCTCGCTGCGTGGCAGCAGCTGCTGCCTCCCCGCTCACCTGTGGCTCCTCCTCCTGGCGCCACTGAGTCGTCCTCTCTCTCTGAGTCGTTCTCTCTGAGTCGTTCTCTCTCTCTCTGAGTCGTCCTCTCTCTCTGAGTCGTCCTCTCTCTCTCTGAGTCGTTCTCTCTCAGTCGTCCTCTCTCTCTCTGAGTCGTTCTCTCTCTCTCTGAGTCGTTCTCTCTCAGTCGTCCTCTCTCTCTCTGAGTCGTTCTCTCTCTCTCTGAGTCGTTCTCTCTCAGTCGTCCTCTCTCTCTGAGTCGTCCTCTCTCTCTCTGAGTCGTCCTCTCTCTCTGAGTCGTCCTCTCTCTCTCTGAGTCGTTCTTTCTCTCTCTGAGTGGTCCTCTCTGTCTGAATCGTTCTCTCTCTCTGCGTCGTCCTTTTTCTCTCTCTCTCTTTATGAGTCGTCCTTTCTCTCTCTCTCTGAGTCGTCCCCTCTCTCTCTCTCTCTGAGTCGTTCTCTCTCTCTCTGAGTGGTTCTCTCTGTCTGAATCGTTCTCTCTCTCTGCGTCGTCCTTTTTCTCTCTCTCTTTATGAGTCGTCCTTTCTCTCTCTCTCTCTGAGTCGTCCTCTCTCTCTCTCTCTGAGTCGTGCTCTCTCTGGCCAAACATTCTTCTCTATCTGTCTATACGAGGGCGATGAGCGGACACGGTGTAGCGGCAGCACGCTGAAAGCTGAGATTGTTATCATAATTAATATCACCGTTCCTCTTCCCCACGAAGCAATACTTATTTTATCGACCCCGAGGATCAAGAGATGATGGGCTGAGCCGATTGAACCCCAAACCGGGATTTGACCTCTCAACCTTTCCCGATGGCGAGCCGCTCGCTCGAGCCCCGATAATGCGCCCGTAAAGGCGGCGCAAATTGCCACCAAACGCGGATAATCTCCCCGCGGGCTATGCACATCACACCGTCGGATTCACTGCGCCCTCGAGAGTGACCCGCTCAGTAAATGTTTGGTAATAAATAAATAGACAACAACAGCAACAACAGCAGCATGCGCCCGTGGTGTAGCTCTCGTCAACGCACCCCGCTTGCAATCGATCCGATGGGTCGCCGCCCACAATCGCGATCGATCTTCCGGCGGGCGTGGTGAGTGATCGATCTGCCGGCGTGGTGAGTGATCGTGTCGATGTTGGGCCTCGGTCGGGACTCGAACTCAGATCGCGGTCGGTCGTGTGATGGACGGGGCCGCCGCGTCCCCGCAGCGAGTAAAACACGCGAGAGGGGAACTTCTGTGGTTGTTGTTGATGTTTTTGATGTTGTTGTTGATGTTGTTGTTGATGTTGTTGATGGTGTTGTTGATGTTGTTGTTGATGTTGTTGTTGATGTGGTTGTTGATGTTTTTGTTGTTGATGTTGTTGTTGATGTTGTTATTGATGTTGTTGTTGATGTTGTTGTTGTTGTTGTTGATGTTGTTGATGTTGTTGTTGATGTTGATGTTGTTGATGTTGTTGTTGATGTTGTTGATGTTGTTGATGTTGTTGTTGTTGATGTTGTTGTTGTTGGGTTCGCGCGGAGCTTTCTGGAGAGGCTCGCTGCCACGAGCGGCATCAGTCAGCACCCTGATGGGTCGACTCGAGGGACACAAATTCTGGAGTCCAAACACGGCCCCCCCCCCTATCCCCCCACCCTCTCCATCCCCCCCCACCTCCTTCCACCCCTACCCCCTTTGCCCCCCCATCCCCCACCCTCCCCATTTACCCCCCCTCCTTCCACTCTATCCCCTTTGCCCCCCCCCATCCCCCCACCCTCCCAATTTACCCCCCCCCACCTTCCACCTCTATCCCCTTTGCCCCCCTACCCCCCACGTCTTGGCAGACCACTAAACATCAAGGCGTGGTCATTGTCTTTGCCCGGCGGCGTCAGCGGCGTCAGTGGCGGTGGCTTCGCTGCACGTGGCTTATAATGCGGCGCAGTGCGGGCAGCAGCGAGGGTTGGTGGTTCACACACAGACACACACACAGACACACACAGACACACACAGACACACACACAGAGACAGACACAAACAGATGATGATGATGACGAGGATGTTGCGAGACTCCCTTCCCGCTGTGCGTCGAGGAGGAGGAGCCCGTACCTTGTGCCCTGACAGGTGAAGGCGGTAACAGTCAAAACACGTGGGCTCCCACGTGTTCCGTCCGCACGGGATTGAGCGTTGCACCGTCGCGCACGTTGAGTTTTCTCCGGGTGCTCCGGTTTCATTCCCGCAGGCAAACACTCAATTATTGGCCGATACCACCTCAATGTATAGAGGATCGCAGAGCTTGGGCAATTGTTGCTGCTGCTGCGTTCCCGCTCGTCCGAGTCGTTCTCTCTTCCAGAATCAGCGAGCACCGCCGTTCTGTGTTACGGGTCGCGTTTACGATCGGTAACGTCTCTCCGTATTACACTCGGGTTGTCAAAATCGACTCTCTCTCTATATTTTATTATTATTTTTGTTCCATGACCGGGTCACCGCATGGAGAGAAAACAAACATCTGGCTCCTGGTTTCCCAGTGGTGGTGTAGCGGTGAGCGCACCACACATGCCACCCAGAGGTAACACCAGTTCGATTCCATGGCCCGGCGCGGCAGTTAAAAACAATGGGGTTTCGTTTCGATTTAAAGCTTTCGTGACTGCAGGGATTCATTTTCTTGGTTCTTTCGGTAAAGTCACGTAGAAGGGAAATAATAAAAATAAAACATAATAAAATCATTCTTACGACGTTTCGGCCACAACGCAAGCAGCCGTCCTCAGGTGAAGACCAGGTCTGTCGGGGTGGTGTTTCATTCAGACGCTGTCTCCCCGACAGACTTGGTCTTCACCTGAGGACGGCTGCTTGCGTTGTGGCCGAAACGTCGTGAGAATTATTTTATTATGTTTTATTTTTATTATTTTATTATTTCCCTTCTACGTGACTTTACCGAAAGAACCAAGAAAATGGGGTTTCGCTTGTTTAAATCAGCGCACTCATTGCTCTTAAGCGTCCGCTGGAAACCGTAACAGGCGATAGATTTTTAAAACGGTTACCGGTTTACTGGTTACAGGGTGACCACTATCATTTGATACATGAGTGACATATGTTAGTGAAAACTAATGGGGTTTTGTTTTTTTTATCAGCGCAGTCATTGCTCTTAAACTTCCGCTGGAAACCGTAACCGGCAAATCGATTTCAAAACGGTTACCGGTTTATTGGTTACAGGGTGACAACCCTAGTTTATACAAGGGCGACGTGTTAGTCCACGCAGCTTCAAACAAGTTCCTGGAACGGTGTGTAAACATTTCTACTAGGGAAGACAAAGACGGCCTGGTGCTCGTCACGTCATCACCTCGTGAGGCGTGTCGATGCTCATAGGTGCTGGTGTTGGATGGAGGTGCTGCTGATGATTCTGATGGTACTGCTGCTGCTGCTGATGATGATGCTGATGATGGTGACCGTGCACCCCGCAACGTGGCCCCGCTGTTGTTGTCTGTGGCCGCGCCCCCGTGACGTTTTGCTCGGTACCCCTCGAAAGTTCGAGAGATGTGTCCACTCCCGTGACCCCTCCGGCCTGAGAGCGGGACTCCATCTTCTTGGTTCTTTCGGTAAAGTCACGTAGAATGGAAATAATACAATAATAAAAAAAAACATCATAAAATCATTCTCGCGACGTTTCGGCCGCAACGCAAGCAGCCATCCTCAGGTGAAGAACAGGTCTGTCGAGAAGACAGAGTCCTTCTTTCTGTCGAGAAGACAGAGTCCTTCTGTCTGTCGAGAAGACAGAGTCCTTCTGTCTGTCGAGAAGACAGAGTCCTTCTGTCTGAAGGACTCTGTCTTCTCGACAGACCTGTTCTTCACCTGAGGACGGCTGCTTGCGTTGTGGCCGAAACGTCGTGAGAATTATTTAATTATGTTCTATTTTTATTATTTTATTATTTCCATTCTACGTGACTTTACCGAAAGAACTAAGAAGATGAATCCCTGCAGTCACGAAAGCTTTAAATCGAAATTTAACGGGACTCCACTTCAAACCTGTCTAGGGTCTCGGCAAAACCCGCACGGCGAGCGCGGAGAAACCGCAACGCACAACGCGGGGTCCCGTGGAGAGGGTCATTGCACGAAACGTCACCTGGTGAACATACGGGTACGTGTGAAAGGTAGAGGCGCAGCCCTGCAAAGTGCTCGCTCACGTCACCGCCGGTGGAAGGGGGCCGTCCATAAATGACGTCACGCATCTAGGAGAGGGGGGGGGGGTCAGACATTTGTGACGATGTGTGACGAGGGGGGGGGGTGAGAAATGTGACGTCACATAAAAATGCGCAACTTTAAATAAATATAGACAACACGTTCTACTTAATTAAATAGACTTTTTAATAAATGTTTTCTCCTACAACATCAGAGTGCAGCGCCACATTAAATACGCACTACAATGACAATAGTTTAAAGTGATTTGAAGCGTGTTTTATTTTTTTGTGGGGGGGGGCAGAGCTTTGTGACGTCATATTTGAGGGGGGGGTCTGACTTTTTGTGACGCCGTGTGACGAGGGGGGGGGGGGTAAAAAATCGCCAAAATCGTGGGTAGGAGGGGGGGGGGCAGGAGGGGGGGTAGGAGGGGAGGTGGGCAGGAGGGGGGGTAGGAGGGGGGGTGGGCAGGAGGGGGGGGTAGGAGGGGGGGTAGGAGGGGGGGTAGGAGGGGGGGGCAGGAGGGGGGCAGGAGGGGGGGCAGGAGGGGAGTTAGGAGGGGGGGTGGGCAGGAGGGGGGGCAGGAGGGGGGGCAGGAGGGGGGGGTGAGTAGGAGGGGGGGTGAGGAGGGGGGGGTGGGTAGGAGGGGGGGGTGAGTAGGAGGGGGGGTAGGAGGGGGGGTGAGTAGGAGGGGGGGGCGGGTAGGAGGGAGGGGGTAGGAGGGGGGGTGAGTAGGAGGGGGGGTAGGAGGGGGGGTGAGGTAGGAGAGGGGGGTGGGTAGGAGGGGGGTGAGTAGGAGAGGGGGGGTGGGTAGGAGGGGGGTGGGTAGGAGGGGGGGGGTGAGGAGGGGGGGTAGGAGGGGGGGTGAGTAGGAGGGGGGTGGGTAGGAGGGGGGGGGCGGGCAGGAGGGGGGGGGGGGTAGGAGGGGAGGGGCAGGTAGGAGGGGGAGTGAGAAGGGGGTAGGAGGGGGGGTGAGTAGGAGGGGGGGCAGGAGGGGGGGGGTGTAGCGTGAGAGCCCCTGGTGTAGTCGAGCGACACCTGGCGACCGCTTGCGTGGAGCTAAGAAGGAGGCCTCCATCCTCCCCCCTCCCTCCTCCCCCCGGGCTCCTCCTGCAGTCTCCTCCCCTCTACACCTCGCAATGGACGCGGCCTCGGCACACACGGAGCGGACTCTCGCACCTCTACTGCTGCTCGCAGTGAGTGTCCGCCTCCCCTCCTTCCCAGACCACCACAACCACCACCACCACCACAACAACCACAGCCACAACAACAACCACAACCCTGCGCCGTGGAAGGCCGCGCCGGCTCGCGGGCCGTGGGCCTGCCGGGCTCGACTCGTTCCGGGGGCCGCACCGCCCGGGCCACGTCTAAGGGGACACCCCCAGGGGGTAGCCCTGAAGGGGGTACCCCTACCCCCTTAGCCCCTTACCCCCAAGCCCCCCTACCGAGGTTCGACTCTGAACCTGGGCCACCCATTGGGGTCTGGCGTGGTCCCCCAGAATGTTGTGTGGTTACCGGTCTCTCTACAGTCGAGGGAGGAGGGGGGTGGTGATGGTGGTGGTGGTTCCGCAAGTTGACCCCCGATACCCCCTCGCTGGTCCCCTCCATCACGACGACCCTCGAGGCGTAGAGGTCAACGAGGGGATCTCGACGGGGTTCACGGTGGACAGTGCCGTGGCATGGAGCGGCGGGGCGGGGGGTCGAGAGGGGGTCCGGCCAGGTCCGGATGTGGAGGAGATTTGAGTGCGTGTAGTGTGTAGAGTGTAGTGTGTAGTGTGTTGTGTCTGTGTGTAGAGTGTAGTGTGTAGTGTGTTGTGTCTGTGTGTAGAGTGTGTTGTGTCTGTGTGTGTAGTGTGTTGTCTATCTGTGTAGTGTGTTGTCTGTGTGTAGAGTGTTGTGTGTAGTGTAGTGTGTTGTCTATGTGTGTGTAGTGTGTAGAGTCTGTGTAGTGTGTTGTCTATGTGTGTGTAGTGTAGTGTGTAGAGCCTGTGCAGTGTGTTGTCAATGTGTGTGCGTAGTGTGGTGTGTGTAGTGTGTGTGTAGAGTCAGTGTGTTGTGTGTGTAGTGTGTTGTCTGTGTGTGTAGTGTGTTGTCTATCTGTGTGTGTAATGTGTTGTCTGTGTGTGTCATGTCTGTGTGTAGTGTCTGTGTGTCATGTCTGTGTGTGTAGAGTGTTGTGTCTGTGTGTAGTGTGTAGAGTCTGCGTGTGTAGTGTGTTGTGTGTGTAGTCTGTGTGTCGTCTGTGTGTGTAGTGTTGTCTGTGTGTGTAGTATGTCGTGTCTGTGTGTTGGCGAGCACCTATCAGTTTACCGTGTTGAGTACACCACACAGAGTACACCACACAGAGTACACCACACAGAGTACTGTGTACTGTATGTACACACACACGACTGGACTACGTTACTGGGTGTCAACGTGCACAGTCTCATGGAGGGGCCACGTGCAGCAGTGGATAGAGTCTGATGGCGTTAACTTTGGTTGTTACAGATTGCTGTCCACGAGGTGCGGGGTGCTTGCTGCTGCTGCTGCTGTTCGTGTGGGAATGGACAGTGGTGAAGATGGTTGTGGAACTTGTTGATGATGCTGATGCTGATGATGGTGGTGATTGTGTGTTAATGTTGGGTGATGGTGGTGTTCATGTCAAATAACGACGGAGGTGACGTTTGATGATGATGATGGTGAAGATGTGAACGCTGATGGTGAGGTGCATGTCTGTTCTTGTGTGATTTTTAAATGATAACGATGGCAACAGCAATGATTAAGTTAATCATATTAAGTAGGATGATGATGATGTTGGTGATGATGTGCTGTCATTGGTTGTGATGGTGACAACGATAGTGATGGTGGTGGAGATGACAATGCTGCTGCTGCTGGTGATGATGGTGATGATGATGATGGTGGTGATGGTGGTGGTGATGTTGATGATGTTAGGAGCAAAGTGATTGTGAATTGTTGATGTTTGGGCCATCTGAATTACGGCTGTCTGGCTTGCCTCCGCTTTTAAATGTGGCGCCTTCTGATTGGCTGGCCCGGCCCGTGACGTCACCGGCAAGACGCTTTACATTTGGAAGCGCGGATAGACAATGAGGGGGGGGGGGGTCGGGTTCCGCGTTCTGATTGGTCGAGACTGTAACGCTAACTCTTATCCAGTGTACGTATTCTAGAGTGCCTATACGTGATGATGTGCGCTTTGAATATTATAATACAAAGTTCTCTATGAAAATGCACGGAGTTTATCTTTACGCATGAGTAATATATAGTATGGCAAGGTTCTATGGGACTTTATATATGCTAATACCAGACTTAATGTATACACGCTTAGTGTAACGTGCATAACTTTGTATTATAAAGTTAGGTGTCGTACACTTTGTGTGTGTGTACATGAACAGCGCTGTCTGTCTCTCCACTGCTGGATGATGGCCTGTGCGGCCCGTGTGGGTTCTTTGACCATCCTTCACCACGCGGGTCGGTGCTAGCGGGGAGCATAGAAATACAGCGCAGCAATCGATGTTTCTGCATTGGCCCTCTGCTGCCCGCCATGGCAGCCCTGCCATGGCAACCATGGCATGGCTGCCATGGCAACCCTGGCATGGCAACCCTGGCATGGCAACCCTGGCATGGCAACCCTGGCATGGCAACCGTGCCACGGCAACCCTGGCATGGCAACCCTCCCATGGCAACCTTGGCATGGCAACCCTGGCATGGCAACCCTCCCATGGCAACCCTGGCATGGCAACAATGCCATGGCAACCCTGGCATGGCAACCCTGGCATGGCAACGCTGGCATGGCAACCCTCCCTTGGCAACCCTGGCATGGCAACCCTCCCATGGCAACCCTGGCATGGCAACCCTGGCATGGCAACCCTGGCATGGCAACCCTGGCATGGCAACCCTGCCATGGCAACCCTCCCATGGCAACCCTGGCATGGCAACCGTTCCATGGCAACCGTTCCATGGCAACCGTGCCATGGCAACCCTGGCATGGCAACTCTGGCATGGCAACCCTCCCATGGCAACCCTGGCATGGCAACCCTGGCATGGCAACCCTGGCATGGCAACCCTGGCATGGCAACCCTGCCATGGCAACCGTGCCATGGCAACCCTGGCATGGCAACCCTGGCATGGCAACCGTGCCATGGCAACCCTGGCATGGCAACCCGCAAGGCCTATCGCACGCACCCTGTGTGTGTGCGCGATGGTTTCAAGTTGGCTTTGTTTAACCCGGTGAGATCTCAAAGGTTACCGGGATAAAAGTCTCATTCGCCTGAGCGAGCTGGGTCCAGCGCTGTCCAGGCTCAACCGCTTCTAGGCTTTGCGAGATGTGGTGACCCGCGTGCCGGGTGGAGGAGGAGGGGGGGTCAGGTGACCATGACGGGCATCGGAAGTGGTGCTCAGAGATGGCCGTGCAAGGGGAAGAAGAAGACCCCTGGTGCCGGACGCTCGATTCATCGTTTTAACTCTTCCAGAAGGCCACGTGGCTGATGAAATTTGTCAATCATCTTTTTGTTGTTGTATATAAATGAGGGACAGGTATGGGAAGGAGGCGGATTGTCTGCCGATTTAGTTTGGGAGTGAAATTCTCCACAGTGACGTTCGTGCTTATTCTGTGTTGTGCGTCACGGAGAGTTTGGCGTCAAACCTGGACCCATGTCGAACAGAGAGGGTCCTTGCCAATACTATTTGCTCTTCGATTTAGCAGGTAAAGCCCACTGAGATATTAGCTCTCTTTCACAGGTGACCTGGCCTCACGTGATGGCTCGTTGAAGTGGTTAATCGCGGTGTGGGAACTTATAGGGGGCAGCCAAATAATCTCAAGCGTACGTTTCTAAATGAGAAGGGCAGAACGGCTGTAACGCAGAGAGCACGCGACCACCACGGGGAGAGGAAACGCGCTGACTCCAAATATACAACAGGCATCGAACCCACGGCCTCCTGCGTGCCAGGCGAGGGAGAACGGCGTTTCCCCGCCGCCGCCGCGGCGCCCGGTTCGGCGACATCGTATCGCCACGGCGCTAACTCGGCGGGTCCCTCGCGAACGAGCGTGAAGCGGATTTCCTGGGTAAACAAGCGCCGTGACGATGGCGACGGCGAGATGAGTGGCGGCCCCGGCGCCGATTTGAACAGCGAGGCACTCGAACGTTTGTTAGGCCGAGCTTTTTTCTCGATTGTCATCCGATCGACCAGGTCAGAGGTCACGCTGAGCAGTGGGCCAGTACTGATGCTATGCGTGTGGCATCTCCTGGGGTCACTATTATTATTATTATTATTGTGCTTTTTTGCCCAGGAAAGCCTCCCTGAGTCTTAAGACTATTTCATAGCTAATAGGGTTTTTCCCCTTTTTTTCTGGCAACAAAACTGACACCTTTTGCAAGGAATCATGTTTACATTAACCACCATACTTGCAGTCAAATGCAAACAAAAAACAATACTCTGATAATTTATGCATTGTCCTTGAAACTTATTTTTTGTTTCCATTTGACTGCAAGTATTTTGGTTAATGTCAACATGATTCCTTGCAAAAGGTGTCAGTTTTGTTGCCAGAAAAAAAGTGGGAAAACCCCTATTAGTATATTTTGGTACTGGCAAAGGAGGTCCCATGATATTTCATAGCTGTCAACCCGTACAGTTTATTCTTGTACAGGCAAATTACGTTTTCAGGTCCATACGGCGTGCAGCCGTTTCAATACGGGCAAAAATAAAAATAAATGTTCCTCTTTGTTTGTGTTGCTCCCTTGTGATGGGACTTTGGGGGATGAACTTTGAGAATTTATAATAGCACGGGATGACCAATAAGGTCTGAATTGGTCTGCAATAAGGTAGGCACCGATAAGAGGTTGATGGCTATGCTATTTTTCATGAGGATCCTGCTACATCAGGACAATACTAATATGAATAATATGATGTTTGGTATTGGCGCTGTCGTTTCGATAGCGCCAATACCTGTCGACAGCGCAGGGCAATCATCATTAAGGAAGACGCCTCTGTGTGGAGGACTGTTGTAGTTCCACAGTGGGTGGGGGTTGATGTTGTTGGCATGTGTGTGATCCCAGTTGAGCAATTTGTGGTTTAATTTTTCACGTTTGGTAAGTTTGGACTGTGACGCTGGCAAATATTGCAGCGTTACAAGCTGTGAACGCGAATAACTGATGGTGCCACTCTTGAGCTGACTGACTGCGCTACTCTTGTATGTCATGCAGGCCACGTGGATCAGCCAGGTGCTGGGCAGCACAGTAAACCTCAACACCGAGAACGTGGACAGCATATTAGGTAACCACAGCACCCTCGCTTTGACTCACACTCTTGCTCACACTCTTGCTCACACTCACATTCATTCTCACCCCCCTCACACTCTCACAAGACAAAGATCCCCCGTATAGCCTTAACAGATTGTAGGAGCAAGTGCTGTTAGCGAGCATCTATAAAGGCCGGAACGGCACACGAGGGGGTGGGTGGCCAGCACCACGCCTGGCCGCCTTTGTCTCCCTAGTGGCGATGTTTACACATCGCACCAGGTATTCATTTGAGGCTGAGTCGACATAGGAGAGGCCCAGGACCGGTTCAGATAATCGTCACTGGTGGTGTTGGCCGTGAGCGGCAATCGAACCCGTGTCGCCGGGTTCATAGCGCAGCGCTCTAACCGCTACACTACCGCTCTCACACACACCATTAAAGCCTTGCTCACGCTCAAACCCTCATAGCCTCACTCACCTCACTCACACCCACACACACCCTCACTCACGAGGTATCATATCGAATGCGGTGATGTGTAAGTAATACAGGTAAAGGTGTAGCAGACCTGCTATTCTATGGGGACCTCATTTGCCAGTAAAAATATGATAATTGGTTCTTTACCCTTCTATCTGGCAACAAAACTGACACCTTTTTGCAAGGAGTCATGTTTGCATAGACCGCAATACCTGCAGTCATAAATACAAACAAAAGACATAACTCTGATAATGTGCACTGTCCTTGAAGTTGATTGGTCCACACCCGAGACAGCTTTCCTTCGAGCCTAGTCTCATATGGGTTGGACCAGATGACGCCAAAAGGCGCACAACTCAAGGACAATGCACCATCAGAGTATGAGAGCTCGGGGCAAGCATCTACACTATGGGGACCTCATTTGCCAGTAAAAATATGATAATTGGTTTTTTACCCTTCTATCTGGCAACAAAACTGAGTTGTGCGCCTTTTGGCGTCATCTGGTCCAACCCATATGAGACTAGGCTCGAAGGAAAGCTGTCTCGGGTGTGGACCAATCAACTTCAAGGACAGTGCACATTATCAGAGTTATGTCTTTTGTTTGTATTTATGACTGCAGGTATTGCGGTCTATGCAAACATGACTCCTTGCAAAAAGGTGTCAGTTTTGTTGCCAGATAGAAGGGTAAAGAACCAATTATCATATTTTTACTGGCAAATGAGGTCCCCATAGTGTAGATGCTTGCCCCGAGCTCTCATACTCTGATGGTGCATTGTCCTTGAGTTGTGCGCCTTTTGGCGTCATCTGGTCCAACCCATATGAGACTAGGCTCGAAGGAAAGCTGTCTCAGGTGTGGACCAATCAACTTCAAGGACAGTGCACATTATCAGAGTTATGTCTTTTGTTTGTATTTATGACTGCAGGTATTGCGGTCTATGCAAACATGACTCCTTGCAAAAAGGTGTCAGTTTTGTTGCCAGATAGAAGGGTAAAGAACCAATTATCATATTTTTACTGGCAAATTAGGTCCCCATAGTGTAGATGCTTGCCCCGAGCTCTCATACTCTGATGGTGCATTGTCCTTGAGTTGTGCGCCTTTTGGCGTCATCTGGTCCAACCCATATGAGACTAGGCTCGAAGGAAAGCTGTCTCGGGTGTGGACCAATCAACTTCAAGGACAGTGCACATTATCAGAGTTATGTCTTTTGTTTGTATTTATGACTGCAGGTATTGCGGTCTATGCAAACATGACTCCTTGCAAAAAGGTGTCAGTTTTGTTGCCAGATAGAAGGGTAAAGAACCAATTATCATATTTTTACTGGCAAATGAGGTCCCCATAGTGTAGATGCTTGCCCCGAGCTCTCATACTCTGATGGTGCATTGTCCTTGAGTTGTGCGCCGTTTGGCGTCATCTGGTCCAACCCATATGAGACTAGGCTCGAAGGAAAGCTGTCTCGGGTGTGGACCAATCAACTTCAAGGACAGTGCACATTATCAGAGTTATGTCTTTTGTTTGTATTTATGACTGCAGGTATTGCGGTCTATGCAAACATGACTCCTTGCAAAAAGGTGTCAGTTTTGTTGCCAGATAGAAGGGTAAAGAACCAATTATCATATTTTTACTGGCAAATGAGGTCCCCATAGTGTAGATGCTTGCCCCGAGCTCTCATACTCTGATGGTGCATTGTCCTTGAGTTGTGCGCCTTTTGGCGTCATCTGGTCCAACCCATATGAGACTAGGCTCGAAGGAAAGCTGTCTCGGGTGTGGACCAATCAACTTCAAGGACAGTGCACATTATCAGAGTTATGTCTTTTGTTTGTATTTATGACTGCAGGTATTGCGGTCTATGCAAACATGACTCCTTGCAAAAAGGTGTCAGTTTTGTTGCCAGATAGAAGGGTAAAGAACCATTTATCAGACCTGCTATTGCTTGATCGTGGGCGACAGTCGACGAGAATGAAACTGTGACCACACGAACTTCACAGTTTTCACTGGAACTCCGCAGGCTGGCGTTGATTCAAGTTAAGCGCCACGTTCTTAGTATCGACCTAGCTCAAGCTCCCTTCTACGTGACTTGACTCAGGCTCATTTCAGGCTTTGCCTCTAGACCCAGCTCGGGCTCGAGCCGCTCCGTTGCATACAAAGAGGCGCGAGTGAGCTGCTCAGCTGTGGCCTGGCTCAAGGTCAGACTCATGGAAACATCCTGAGAATGGCTGGGACCATGCTTGGAGCACGCGGCTTTGAGCCATGGCTCACTTGAGCCAGAGCCAAGCCTGAGCTGAGCCGTGACTCGGGATACGGACCTCAGAATATGGATTGAAGTTTACATTAACAATGTAATATGAATACGAATCATGTTAAGTTTCATACAGCGTCCTTTATTGAATCTCACAAAAGCTGAGGATCCACAGACGAGCGGGAAGGCTGCAGCCAGACAGTTGCCCAAGCTCTACAGTTCTCTATTTCTCAGGACGCTTTCAGCCAATTAATAGATAGATTTTATTTATTTCAGCTGGAAGTGCCCAACGAGCTGCTAGGCTCTATTTTGTGAGTGTCCTGCGATGGTACAGGTGTTGTATTGTACAATTCTTAGTGACACAAGCATGTTCACATAGGTCGCGATACAAAACGGCTTCATACACGTTACGGGGACGATGAGTGTTTATGCAACGTGAATGCAACGTTGCTCACCGAGCTTACCCACCCCCCCGGTCTGGCCCCGCGGCTCTGTGCGCCGCGGTGCAGGTTCCGCGGATCTGGTGATGGTCAACTTCTACGCGGACTGGTGAGTGTGCTCCTCCTGTTTACGATGTCAGAGTTTGATCCGAGATCTGAAGTAAAATCTCTCGGGCTCCGGTTGGCCACCTCGTGTTGGGTCTTCTTTACGTGCGTCTCCGGACCAACAGACGGACGACGGCACGAGCACTCTCAGCACGCGCGGCGTCGTGGACAAAACGCGGCATTTGCTATCCTTTAATTTGTTGAGTTTTTTTTGTCGTTTTGGGTGACAACCCAGGTCGCTGGGGCGAATGAGACTCCTGTCCCGGTCCCTTGAGTTCTCACCGGGTTACACGGACTCCAACTTGAGACTTGGCAGTGCTATTTTCCGAGTTGTAACATATATCGAGGGCTACTAACGCGTCGCTCTTGAGCCGAGCAAGTTTAGTGTTGTAGGAGCATCGGGGGAAAGAGACGATGATGGGAGGAGGGAATTCCAGAGCGGAGCAGAGCGAGGGTAGAAGCAGAGAGAGAAGTGAAGCGAAACGCGCCGCTGACGTGAGCCGTGGCCAGGAATGGAGCCCCCGACGGCCTAAACGTGCGCGCTAATACGGTCGGTCGCCAGCGCTGTCGTTCAACCCCACCAGGAGTGGGGGGGGGGGGGGGGTGTGCGACGTGGGAGCAGGGGTCGGATCATTAGCCTAAAGGTCACGGGGTCTTGTGTGGCGCCCGTCATCTCTCCTCCCCCCCCCTCTCCACGTGGTCACGATGCCGACCCTGCCCTGCCGCTCTTGTCGATTTCGCCACGGGCCTCCTGTGCCGTCGCGCGTCCGCGCTCGGGGTGGCGGATCAGCGCCAGGGTTCGTTAGGGTCCGTTTAACGAGTCCGCGGGGGCACGCGCGGGGGCAGGGGGGGGGGCAGGGGGGCGGCGGCCAGGGCCCTGTTTGTAATTAGGGGGTTGTAATTGGGGTTGCTCTCCGGTCCTCCGTGGCGCGCCCTTTGTTTAATTCCGGCTAATGTAGCGAACAGGCGAGCAGGCGGCCTAACGAGCGCGCGTGCGGATTTGTGTTATCGCTGCGACTAAGCGCGTGCTCGTGTCACCCGGGAGAGCCTCGCCGAGTCTCGAGGCTCGCTCTCGGGAGGGTCCTGCCAAGTCCGTCACAGTAGGGGTGGGGCGGGCGCGATGATGCTGCTGTTGCTGATGTCCCAGTTGAGCGCTTTGCAGGCGGCATTTGCAGCATCGCGATGTTTGGGCCGATACCGCTTGTTACGCTGTCCGGTTTTATTTACGTGATGGGAGCGGGCCGGAGAAATCCGGAGGAGACCCATGCAGAGCAGGTGGAGAATAAATATCCACACGCTGCGCACATTAAGCTCCCGGGTCAGGAATCGAACCCGGGCGCTCGTTGCTGTGAGGCACGAGTGTCATCACTGCAACACGGCCGCCGGTTTTCCCCACGTCACGCGTGTGGTGCACGCGTGTTGCGTGTTGCACGCGTGGTGCACGCGTGTTGGGCGCGTGGTGCGCGTGTGTTACATGTGTGGGGCACGTGTGTTACATGTGTCCTGCACGTGTGTTAGATGTGTGGTGCACGTGTGTTACATGTGTGGGGCACGTGTGTTACATGTGTCCTGCACGTGTGTTACATGTGTCCTGCACGTGTGTTGCATGTGGTGCACCTGTGTTACGCGCGTGGTGCGCGTGTGTTACATGTGTGGGGCACGTGTGTTACATGTGTCCTGCACGTGTGTTACATGTGTGGTGCACGTGTGTTACATGTGTGCTGCACGTGTGTTGCATGTGGTGCACGTGTGTTACATGTCTCCTGCACGTGTGTTACATGTGTGGTGCACGTGTGTTATGCGTGTGTAGGTGCCGCTTCAGTCAGATGCTGCACCCCGTGTTTGACGAGGCGGCCCACATGGTGCAGCAGGAGTTCCCGGGGGACAACTCCATCGTGTTTGCGCGCGTCGACTGTGAACTCCAAGGTGCCTGCAGACCCACCACGTCGCTCTCGCATCATCATCACGCTGCACCACCGCTCACACACAGACACACAAAGATCCCCCGTATAGCCTGAACAGACTGTTGGGGCAAGTGCTGTTAGCGAGCACCTATGAAGGCTGGAACGGTACACGAGGGGGTGGGTGGCCAGCATCGCGCCCGACCGCCTTTGTCTCCCCAGTGGCGATGTGTACACACCGCACTAGGTACTCGTTTCAGGCCGAGTTGACCTAGGGGAGGCCCCGGACAGGTTCAGAAAATCGCCACTGGTGTTGGCCGTGAGTGGGAAGCAAACTCCGGTTGCCGGGTTTGTAGCCCAGCGCGCTAACCGCTGCACCACCGCTCACCACACAGACACAAAGACAAAGATCCCCCGTAAAGCCTTTACAGACTGTAGGGGCAAGTGCTGTTAGCGAGCGCCTATGAAGGCCGGCACGGTATAAGAGGGGGTGGGGTGGCCAGCACCACGCCCGACCGCCTTTGTCTCCCCAGTAGCGATGTTTACACACCTCACCAGGTACTCATTTGAGACTGAGTCGACCTAGGGGAGGCCCGGGACCGGTTCAAGATAATCGCCACTGGTGTTGGCCATGGGCAGGAATTGAACCCGTGTCGCCGGGTTCATAGCGCAGCTCGCTAACCACTACACTACCGCTCCCCACACACAGACACACACAGACATACACAGACACACAACAACAACAACCGCCATTCGCCACCACGCTTGTGCTAGGCCATGTGCACCTTGAGGCCACGTGAAGTATCGAACGCCCGCTGGCAGGAGGTCATGGGGCAGACCCAGGTGCCACGGGTCGACTGACCGAGATGACCGAGATGACTGGCTGATGCACCACCTGTGCCCCCTACTGTACCAACTTGCTGTGCTTTAGCCACCCAGCGCTCCGCTTGTTGTTGTGAGCGTCGCTCCTCCACCCTCTGTTGTTGTTGGAAGGCGACTGCCTCCAACTGCCCAGTAGCGTCCTTCATGATCCTCCTCCACAGAGGCCGATCTTGACACCGCTGGTACCAGTCATTGGCAAGTCCACTCAGCTCCACGTCCTCCTGTACCACATCACTCCATCTCTTCTCTAGCCCGTGCCGCGCCCGTTTAGCCCCCTCGATCCGGCCGAACAAAAGCTGTTTAGGCATGCGGTGGCTGGGCATGCGGGCTACATGACCCAGCCAACGCAGCCTTGCCTGCCGGAGGAGCTCACCGATGGGACTTTGCCCAGATCTTTCAAGGATCTGTGAGCTCCTCACACAATCCAGCCTGGTTAAACCCAGGATGGATCGTAGGCAGGCCAGCCTAAATGTTTCCAACCGGCGAAGATATACACAGACATACACACACAGACACACACACACAGAGCTATGGCTAAGCAAAACTCAGCGCATCCCCCCTGGACCAATCCCCTCGCCTGCACTCGCTGTTCTCTGTGTCACGGCCAATCAGCCAGGCAGCACTCTCCCTTCTCCACTCCCCCGAGGGGGGTGGGGGGGGGGGTGCGCACAGCCCATCGCTGGCGTGGCCTTTAATTGGTGGCGATTAATGGCTTTAATTGGCAGAGTGGAGGCACGGCCGCCCCACTCGGGGGAGTTGACAACAACAACAATGACCATCCCAGCAGCGGTGGTGGTGGCGGCGGTAGGAGTGGGAGTGTGAGTGGGAGGGAGCGTGCAAGTGTAAGTTGAGCGTTTCAAGTGTGAGTGGGAGCGTGGGAGTGTGAGAGTGGGAGCGAGCGTACGAGTGGGAGGGAGCGAGCGAGTGTGCGTGAGTGGGAGCGTGCGTGCGTGAGTGGGAGCGAGTGTGCGTGCGTGAGTGCGAGCGTGCGTGAGTGGGAGCGAGTGTGCGTGAGTGAGTGCGAGCGTGCGTGAGTGGGAGCGAGTGTGCGTGAGTGGGAGCGTGCAAGTGTAAGTGGAGCGTTTCAAGTGTGAGTGGGAGCGTGGGAGTGTGAGAGTGGGAGCGAGCGTACGAGTGGGAGGGAGCGAGCGAGTGTGCGTGAGTGGGAGCGTGCGTGCGTGAGTGCGAGTGTGCGTGAGTGGGAGCGTGCGTGCGTGAGTGCGAGTGTGCGTCAGTGGGAGCGTGCGTGCGTGAGTGAGTGCGAGTGTGCGTGAGTGGGAGCGTGCGTGCGTGAGTGCGAGTGTGCGTGAGTGGGAGCGAGTGTGCGTGAGTGGGAGCGTGCGTGCGTGAGTGAGTGCGAGTGTGCGTGAGTGGGAGCGTGCGTGCGTGAGTGCGAGTGTGCGTGAGTGGGAGCGTGCGTGCGTGAGTGAGTGCGAGTGTGCGTGAGTGGGAGCGTGCGTGCGTGAGTGCGAGTGTGCGTGAGTGGGAGCGTGCGTGCGTGAGTGCGAGTGTGCGTGAGTGGGAGCGTGCATGCATGAGTGGGAGCGTGGAAGCGTGCATGAGTAGGAGCTGCGTGAGTGGAAGCGTGCGTTTCTGGGAGCGTGCATGAGTGCGTGCGTGAGTTGGAACAAGTGTGCATGCGTGAGTGGGAGCGAGCATGGGAGCGAGCATGCGTGAGTGGGTGGGAGCATGCGGGAGTGAGTGGGAGCGAACGTGCGTGAGTGAGTGGGAGCGTGCGTGGGTGCGTGAGTGCAAGCGTGCGTGCAAGCGTGCGTGCGTGAGTGAGTGGGAGCGTGCGTGGGTGCGTGAGTGCAAGTGTGCGTGCAAGCCTGCGTGCGTGAGTGGGAGCGAGCGTGGGAGCGAGCATGCGTGACTGGGTGGGAGCATGCGGGAGTGAGTGGGTGCGTGAGTGAGTGCGTGAGTGAGTGCGTGAGTGAGTGAGTGAGTGCGTGAGTGAGTGAGTGAGTGCGTGAGTGAGTGAGTGCATGAGTGAGTGGGTGTGTGAGTGAGTGGGTGAGTGGGAGCGTACGTGGGTGCGTGAGTGGGAGCGAGTGTGCAAGTGTCGGGTAACAAGGGGTAGGCGGGGGCGGTTCCTCGCGACTCGTTAGCGCAAGGTGCACAAAGCCAATTACGCGCGCACAGGGACACGTTTAGTGAGTAATGATCGCAACCCACGACGCACTCGTCCGCTCGTCGCTCTCTCGCTCGCCCACGCCATCAACGCTCGGGGCGCCCCTCCAGCACAGCGGGGAGCTGGACGCGTACAGTGTGGACGCACGTGCCGTCGTGCCGCTGGACGGGAGGTGATAAGGGCGGGGGGGGGGGCGTCACGGTGGCCAGTTTTGCCAAATTCATGAAATCGCACCGCACGTCGTCAATCGGAATCCACGCCGAACAGCAGCAGCAGCAGGAGCAGCAGCTACAGCAGCAGCAGCAGTTACAGCAGCAGCTACAGCAGCAGCAGCTACAGCAGCAGCAGCTACAGCAGCAGCAGCTACAGCAGCAGCTACAGCAGCTGCTGCTGCAGCAGCAGCTGCAGCAGCAGCAGCTACAGCAGCAGCTGCAGCTACAGCAGCAGCTGCAGCTACAGCAGCAGCTGCAGCAGCAGCTGCAGCAGCAGCAGCAGCTACAGCAGCAGCTACAGCAGCAGCTGCAGCAGCAGTTACAGCAACTACAGCAGGAGCAGCAGCAGCAGCAGCAGCCCCTCCTGCGTAAACATGGCAGCACCCTCCTGAGTATCGAGTCTCTGTGAGGCTCTGCTGGGTTAACGAGAGGAATCGCAACAACAGTGATAATAATTCACACAACAACAACAACGACCTTTAACCTTTACCCTCCGACTATCCCACCCCCTCCTCCCCCCCACGACAGCGGAGCTGGCACAACGGTACCGCATCTCCAAGTACCCGACGATGAAGGTGTTCAAGAGCGGGCGGATGATGCGGCGCGAGTTCCGCGGGCAGCGCTCCGCCGCCGCGCTCGCCGACTTTGTGCGCCAGCAGACGCTCGATCCCGTGCTGCGGCTCGAAACCCTCGACCAGCTGGACGACATCGACGTGAGCCGCGCTCCACCCTGGATCCACCCCGGATCCACCCCAGATCCACCCCGGATCCACCCCGGATCCACCCCCTGATCCACCCCAGATCCACCCCGGATCCACCCCCCAGATCCACCCCAGATCCACCCCAGATCTACCCCTGATCCACCCCTGATCCACCCCCAGATCCACCCCCCTGATCCACCCCCAGATCCACCCCGGATCTACCCCCGGATCCACCCCGGATCCACCCCGGATCCACCCCCAGATCCACCCCAGATCCACCCCCAGATCCACCCCGGATCCACCCCGGATCCACCCCGGATCCACCCCAGATCCACCCCAGATCCACCCCGGATCCACCCCCCTGATCCACCCCTGATCCACCCCCCGATCCACCCCCCGATCCACCCCCCTGATCCACCCCCAGATCCACCCCCAGATCCACCCCGGATCCACTCCGGATCCACCCCAGATCCACCCCCGATCCACCCCGGATCCACCCCCCTGATCCACCCCCGGATCCACCCCGGATCCACCCCAGATCCACCCCAGATCCACCCCAAATCCACCCCCGATCCACCCCCGATCCACCCCAGATCTTGTTGTCTCTGCTCTAACTGTAATCTTGCTGTCTCTGCTCCGATTGCTCTTTGCTGTATTTTATTTACTTGCAAAGGAGACTCCTATCCCTAGCCTCTCTTCTCCTGTCTCCTGGGATCAATCATTTACACGAGGGACTTGCGCCGTGTCCTCTGAATTAGGCCGATCGTCCTGTGCGTGCGTGCGTCTCGCGTGGGTTGTGTGCGTGCTGCGTGTGCATGTCGTGCGTGCGCTTCTTGCGTGCGTGACGCAACACAGCGCAGCAAGAGGACGATCGTCGGCTACTTTGAGGAGCAGGAGGGGGAGAACTACCGCACGTTCCTGCGCGTCGCACACGTCCTGCGGGAGGACTGCGTCTTCTACGCCGCCTTCGGGTGCGCGCACACACGCGCACACACACGCACACACGCGCATACGCACATACACGCGGGCACACACGCGCAAGCTGCTGTATGTTCCGTTCCGTGCTAACGCAGCGTGTGTTCCGTTCCATGTGAACCCCATGTGTGTTCCGTGTAGGGACATCTCCAAGCCCGAGCGGTTTTCGGGAGACAACATCATCTACCGGCCAGCAGGGGTGAGGGGTCACCGCTCACGCGCACAGAGACCCACGGACTCCTCACACAGAGACCCACAGACTCCCCACACAGAGATCCACGGACTCGCGCAGAGACCCACGAACTCCTCACACAGAGACCCACGAACTCCTCACACAGAGACCCACGGACTCCTCGCACAGAGACCCACGGACTCCTCGCACAGAGACCCACAGACTCCCCGCACAGAGACCCACGGACTCGCACAGAGACCCACGGACTCGCACAGAGACCCACGGACTCACACAGAGACCCACAGACTCCTCGCACAGAGCCCCACGGACTCGCACAGAGACCCACAGACTCCCCGCACAGAGACCCACAGACTCACACAGAGACCCACGGACTCGCATAGAGACCCACAAACTCACACAGAGACCCACGGACTCACACAGAGACCCACAGACTCCTCGCTCAGAGCCCCACGGACTCACACAGAGACCCACGGACTCACACAGAGACCCACAGACTCACACAGAGACCCACAGACTTACACAGAGACCCACAGACTCAAACAGAGACCCACAGACTCCCCGCACAGAGACCCACGGACTCGCACAGAGACCCACAGACTCCTCGCACATAGCCCCACGGACTCGCACAGTGAACCACAGACTTACACAGTGACCCACAGACTTACACAGAGACCCACAGACTGCTCGCACAGAGACCCACGCACTCGCAGAAGGACGGCACGCGTGCGCCCGTGTCTCCGTTGTGGTGCCCCCAGGAGAAGAACCCGGACATGGTGTTCCTGGGCACGCTCAAGAACCAGGAGCTGCTGTTCGCGTGGACGCAGGACAAGTGCGTGCCACTCGTCCGGGAGATCACATTCGAGAACGGAGAGGTGGGTGCGGCGTCGCGTCTCCCTGGAGCCATCGCCACTGCTACCGCCGTCGCCACCACCGCCACCACCGCCACCACCGCCACCACTCCATATTGTCGCGTGGCCCCCACGATAGTTGTGATGGTTGTACGGCCGCGGGAGTGTGGTCCCCGCTCGTTGCAGAGGCTCACCGTCCGAATCCCGCGGGCCACCCTGGTTAATGCAGCATTGTACGTTCACCACAACACTGCCACACGCCGTCTGCATCACAGTAGATGGCACACGATGGCTCTTCTGGGGCGATCAAGTCCATATGTTGGCACGGGCGGGCGGGGCGATTGGTCCGTACGTTGGCGCGTGCAGGCGGGGCGATCGGTCCGTACGTTGGCACGGGCGGGCGGGGCGATCGGTCCGTACGTTGGCGCGTGCGGGCGAGGCGATTGGTCCGTACGTTGGCACGGGCGGGCGAGGCGATCGGTCCGTACGTTGGCACGGGCGGGCGGGGCGATCGGTCCGTACGTTGGCACGGGCGGGCGGGGCGATCGGTCCGTACGTTGGCGCGTGCGGGCGGGGCCATCGGTCCGTACGTTGGCACGGGCGGGCGGGGCGATCGGTCCGTACGTTGGCGCGAGCGGGCGGGGCCATCGGTCCGTACGTTGGCACGGGCGGGCGGGGCGATCGGTCCGTACGTTGGCGCGAGCGGGCGGGGCCATCGGTCCGTACGTTGGCACGGGCGGGCGGGGCGATCGGTCCGTACGTTGGCGCGAGCGGGTGGGGTTGTGCGACTGGCGCGTGACTGCGGTTGACGCCGGCGTTGCCGGGTGGCAGGAGCTGACGGAGGAGGGGCTCCCCTTCCTCATCCTCTTCCACAACCGCGAGGACGAGGAGACGCTCAGCCGCTTCCAGCTGGAGGTGGCGCGCCAGCTCATCAGCGAGAAGGGTACGCCGCTACCGCACTACCAGCACCACCAGCACCACCAACACCACCAGCACCAGCACCATCATCGCTAACATCAGCACTATCGCCGCCACTAACACCAGCACTACCACCACTAATGCTACCACTACTACCACTACCGTCACCACGATTGCTACCGTCAACACTGCCACCACCACTGCCACCACCACTGCCACCACCACTGTCACCACCACTGTCACCACCACTGTCACCAGCAACACTAGCACTCCCACCAGCGTTACGACCACTAGCGGGTGGGTTGGTGGATGAGCGATGTGGGTGGGTGGGCGGGCGAGAGGGCGGGCGAGTGGCTGGGCGAGTGGACGAGCGAGCGGCTGTTCGCAGGGTCGATAAACTTCCTGCACGCGGACTGCGAGAAGTTCCGCCACCCACTGCAGCACATCAACAAGAGTCCCAAGGACTGCCCCGTGATCGCCATCGACAGCTTCAAGCATATGTACGTGTTCCCCAACGTGAACGACATGATGTGAGTACCCGCAACGCTGGCACGTCCGCCCACTCACTCGCCCGCTCACTCGCCCGCTCACTCGCCCGCTCACTCGCCCGCTCACTCGCCTGCTCGCCGCGCACGGCCGCCCGCAAGCACACTGACCTGCACGCTCACTCGCTCACCCGCTCGCTCACTCACCCGCACGGCCACTAATTCACTAACTTATTCGTTCACGATTCACTCACACGTGTTCGCTCCCTACCTCGCTCACTTACACGCATACTCATTCACTCACTCGCATGCTCGCTCATCGTTTGACCGACTACGATTGTCCGCCTGTATCTGTCAAGCTGTCTGTCTTGCGTGTCTCTGTGTGTGTGGACATGCCGGCCTGAATAGGCGATCGCTCACAGCCCAACAGGCTGTTGAAGTATACGTACAGGGCATCCTTTATCTTTGGAGCGGTAGCGTAGTGGTTTGCGCACTGTGCTAAGAACCCGGTCAACATCGGTTGTTAATATCTGATCCGAGCCAAGGCCTCTCCTAGGTCGACTCGGTCTTAAATCAGTACCCGGTGCGTTGGGTAACTTCGCCACCGGGGAGACAAAGGCGGCCGGGCTCTGTTCCGGCCGCGCCAGCATCTCGTGCGCCGTTCCGGCCTCACCAGGGCGCTGGCCGACAGCGCTTGCCCCGGCGGGTCCTTGTGAGCTACACGGGGGACCTTTGTCTGTGTGTGCAGGGTGCCCGGCAAGCTGAGGCAGTTTGTGCTGGACCTGCACTCGGGAAAGCTGCACCGGGAATTCCACCACGGCCCCGACCCGACACAGGTGGTCGAGGAGCAGGTGAGGGGACACACACACACACACACTCTGACAGTGGTACACACACACTGGTACACACACACTGGTACACACACACACACAGTGACTGTGGTACACACACACTGGTACACACACACTGGTACACACACACTGGTACACACACACACACAGTGACTGTGGTACACACACACACAGTGGTACACACACACAGTGAGAGTGGTACACCCCCACACTGACAGCGGGACACACCCACTGATACACACACACAGTGGTACACACACACACAGTGACTGGTACACACACAAACACACAGTGACAGTGGTACACACACACACACACACAGTGACTGGTACACACACACACACACACAGTGACAGTGGTACACACACACACAGTGACAGTGGTACACACACACACACAGTGACAGTGGTACACACACACACAGTGACAGAGGTACACACACACACACAGTGGTACACACACACACAGTGGTACACACACACACAGTGACAGTGGTACACACACACACAGTGACAGTGGTACACACACACACAGTGACAGTGGTACACACACACACAGTGACAGTGGTACACACACACACAGTGACAGTGGTACACAAACACCAGTGACACACACACATAGTGACAGTGGTACACACACACACAGTGACAGTGGTACACACACACACAGTGACAGTGGTACACACACACATAGTGACAGTGGTACACACACACAGTGACAGTGTTACACACACACAGTGACAGTGTCACACACACAGTGACACACACACAGTGACAGTGGTACACACACACAGTGGTACACACACACAGTGGTACACACACACAGTGACACACACACAGTGGTACACACACACAGTGACAGTGGTACACACACACAGTGGTACACACACAGTGACAGTGGTACACACACACACAGTGACAGTGATACACACACACAGTGACACACACAGTGACAGTGGTACACACACACAGTGATACACACACACAGTGACAGTGATACACACACACAGTGACAGTGGTACACACACACACAGTGACAGTGGTACACACACACAGTGATACACACACACAGCGGTACACACACACACACAGCGGTACACACACACGCAGTGACAGTGGTACACACACACACAGTGACAGTGGTACACACACACACAGTGACACACACACACAGTGACAGTGGTACACACACACACAGTGGTACACACACACAGAGGTACACACACAGTGACAGTGGTACACACACACACCGTGACAGTGGTACACACACACACACAGTGACAGTGGTACACACACACACAGTGACACACACACACACAGTGACAGTGGTACACACACACAGTGACAGTGGTACACACACACAGTGACACACACACACACAGAGACAGTGGTACACACACACATACAGTGACAGTGGTACACACACACACACAGTGACAGTGGTACACACACACAGTGGTACACACACAGTGACAGTGGTACACACACACACAGTGACAGTGGTACACACACACACACATTGACAGTGGTACACACACACACAGTGACACACACACACACAGTGACAGTAGTACACACACACACACACAGTGACAGTGGTACACACACACAGTGACACACACACACACAGAGACAGTGGTACACATACACAGTGACAGTGGTACACACACAGTGACACAGCAGTGTGCATGGTCATATAGACACAGCATCACGTGGTTGCTCTGCCCCCCCTCGCCCCCCGACCCCGCCGTCCCCTCCCCGTGTAGTTTTTGGTGGAGTCCAGTGACCCCCCAGAGAGCTCCTTCCAGAAGCTGGCCCCCAGCGACCGTCGCTACACCATCCTCAAGAGAGACCGCGACGAGCTCTGAGACGACCCCACCGCCTCGCTCACCACCTCGCTCACCACCTCGCTCACCACCTCGCTCACCACCTCGCTCACCACCTCGCTCACCACTCGCCGCACCACTCTCCTCCTCCCTTACCTGCCGGTCACTTCACTTCAACCTGACTCACCTCTCGCTGACCTCCCGCTGTCCTTAGCCCTCGCCTGTTGCTCACCACCTCTCACCGTGCACTCGGCTTGCCCTCCTTACCCCTTCCTCACCGTCAACAAACGGCCCCGAAGCTCCCAACACCGTCACCAACACCACCCCCGTCCTCACCGCCACCCTCACCGCCACCCTCACCCGCCCTCCACCCTCACCGCCACCCTCACCCGCCCGCCACCCTCACCCGCGCACCTCCACCCTCACCGCCACCCACTCCGCCACCCACACCGCCACCCACACCGCCACCCTCACCGCCACCCTCACCGCCACCCTCACCCGCCCGCCACCCTCACCGCCACCCTCATCCTCACCCGCCCGCCACCCTCACCCGCGCACCTCCACCCTCACCGCCACCCTCACCCGCCCTCCACCCTCAATCGCGCACCTCCACCCACACCGCCACCCACACCGCCACCCTCACCGCCACCCTCACCGCCACCCTCACCCGCCCGCCACCCTCACCCGCGCACCTCCACCCTCGCACCGCCACCCTCACCGCCACCCACACCGCCACCCACACCGCCACCCACACCGCCACCCTCACCCGCCCGCCACCCTCACTGCCACCCTCACCGCCACCCTCACCGCCACCGTCACCGCCAATCCTCACCCTCACCCACACCGCCACCCTCACCGCCACCCTCACCGCCACCCTCACCGCCACCGTCACCGCCAATCGTCACCGCCACCCACACCGCCACCCACACCGCCAATCGTCACCGCCACGGGGAACTATCCTCGGAAGCCCCACGGCTGTTTTTGCGAGTGGCAGCAGTGACGCGGTTTGAGGGGGGGCACAATCACTACCACGCGTTTCCCCGGGTGGATATCCGCGGAACGATTCTTCATCTCGGAGAGTTCCGTGCACGTTCAGAGAGCTATGAGAGGGGGGGGGGGGCGGGGTTGGGGGGGGGGGTTGGGCAGGGGGGGGGGTGGGTTGGGGGAGGGGAGGGAGTCACTCCGGGCTTCCGAGGATCTTTACTTCCATCCCATCCCGTGCCGGACAGCCGGACGCTTCCCCGGGTGCGTGCGTCGCGTGGGTCAGTGTATCGTCCCATCGCTGGGAGAGGAAGGGGGGGAGAGAGTCGCAGGTCGCTAGCAAACGCTTCCGACTCGTTTCTCCGGTTTGGGTCTTCCCATCGATGTTCCCGGCGGGGTGTTACGCCTGAGTTTACAAGGTCACGCGAGGTTATGGCGTTAGAACGGTCACGGCGACGACGACGACGACGACGACGAAGAGGTGCATAAGTAGCGGCGGGGTTTGGGTTGGGGTCGGGCTGTAAAACGCGCCCGGAAAGTCGCTGTTCCACCGCCCGGGTTGGTAGTCGGCGGGGACCTCTCCGCCGTCAGGAAGCCGCGTTGGAGAGATTCGAGGGGACGTTGTTTGGCCCGGGGGAACAACTCGGTCGGTTCGGGGGGGAGAGTCTCGATCCCCAGAGCGGCCCGGGTCGTGAGACGCCGCATGGCCGGCGTGGAGCAGGGTGAGCGGCGACGCCGGGCGGTTTACCCACGAGTCCCCTTCCCGTGCGGTGCCCACCAACATCGCCATCGCGTCCACCACCACCACAATCATCGCCCCACCATCATCGTCATCGCCACCACAATCGTCATCCGCCACCACAATCGTCGTCGACCGTCAAGGCTGCGGTCCTCGCCCGGACGATCTCCGCGTCTCACCGCTGCTCACTCCACTCACTCCACTCCCCTCCCCCGCGGGCGACAGAGCCGGCGGGCGAGCGGGCGAGTGGGTCGCTCGCCGCCGCCCCTCGCCGCCGGGGGGAGCCAGGCCGGCCGAGCGTGGATCTTCGTCCCCGGTTTTGTCGCCTGGACGGACGGAGCCGCTCACCCGGGGCGGATGGGCGCTCCGCACCGTCCCGCCCTGCCGTCGCGGCCGGCAGACTCTTGCCATCGGCCCGACGCCGGCGTGCTGACGACGAGACCCCACTCGGCCTGGGTTGGTCCGACCAGCATCAGCTGCGAGCAGCCGAGCCCAGGAAACTAGAAAGCGCTCCCCGCTCGATGGACGGAAAGGCACGTGGGAGGTGGGTCGTAAACAGCGACAGTGGCAGCAGCGTCAACAGGGTCATCAGCAACAGCGTCATCAGCAGCAGCTAGCTCTGTGTCTCCTCTGGTGCCGTGCCGTGGTTGCGTGTTCAGCGCAACCTCCAGCGTTTCGCCGCAGGGGCCGGGAGCTCCTGAAGAAGCTCCCGGGCACGCGAAGCGAAACGTCGGACATGGCGCCGAAAAGGGCAGGCGGCGCCGGGACCCGACGGCAACGGCGCAACCACGGTTGTACCGTGGCACAACCGCGGCACAACCACGGCACAACCCCGCATCTACTGTTGACTCTGACTGCTGTCACCAGGCACCTCATCAAGCGCCAAGGGATGACGACGATGACGACGATGGGTCATGTTGATCTTTAAACAGGGTTGGCACTTGTGGCTTTTCCGGTTGACCACAGCCGACGGCAAGTTACCGCGCGACCACGTTTGCGACCGCATTAACACGTTACCACGCTGCCACGTGCACTCATGTGTTAACACGTTACCGCACTCCCGCTCGCGCTCGCGCGTGAACACACGACCGTGCTACCACGTGTGCGAGCACGTGACCACGCTACCACGTGCGTCAACACGTGACCGCGCTCCCGTGTGTTCCCGCGCTGTTGCCGCTGCTCGACGTTTTGCCGCGCGCGCCGGGACCTCCTCCAGGAGCTCGCGAAGAGCCGCGTCGATTCGGATCGTGCGGCCAGCGCTTGATTTCAGCCGGAACCCGGCACATCGCATCGAGTATACCCCTCGCTGCCGGCCGTGGCTGCCGGGCGCACGCACGCACGTGCCAGCCGGCGACCCGGAAATTTACCCAGTGACCAAATTGAGCCCTTGGGCTGCACGAAACTGCAACTGAATCTCCGTCCGACCACCAGGTTGGACGCGTCTGTGGCGAACGGCCGCTCGCCACTCACAGTGGAGGATGGACTGCCCCCCCCCCTGCCCCCTCCCCACTCCCCCCCTGCCCCCTCCCCGCCCCCCCTGCCCTGTCGGGTGGCGATCTCCGAGCGACTTGTTCCATCGTCACGGCGACCTGCAGAGGAGGTCGCCACAGAGCCACGTGCAGGTTCCGTTGAACGTCGAGTGTCCGTTCGTTTTTGACCGTTCATTGAAAAGGAAGCAAAGTGACCAATGAGCCGAAGCGTGCGAGGTGTGTGGGTGTGTGTGGTGAGTGGGTGGTGAGGGGCTGGTGTGGTGGGTGGTGAGTTGGTGGTGAGGGGCTGGTGGTGTGGTGGTGGGTGGTGTAAATAGCGGTGGTGGCACCGTGAGACTTGGACGTAGACGAAAACGGCGACAATTCCCCTTCACAAATCTCGCTCCCCACATTACAACAAAAAAGAAACCGAACTATATTTTTGTACACATCCGATCCGGCTACACACTGCCTTCTGGGAGTGCAATCCAATCGGCAGCGTTGGTTCAACACGAGCGCAACGCTGGACCGATTTCGACACCCGGCTTCTCGTCAACAGAGAGCCAGGCTCTTTGCTCGAACCAATGCTGGCGGACTTCCGGCCATTTTTAGCGAACCGGGCCGGTCAATCCGAGCCTTGCCCTGACCTCTGACCCCCCCAGCGCTGACGACTTGACGATTCCACTGTTGGCCGGCCGGGTCGCGTTCCGTGCTCCGCTGTGCCCCATGTGGACCCCCCCCCCCCCCCCCCCCGGGTCCCGCTGCCAAGCCTCGGCCGAGCATTGCTGATACGGGGCGTCTGGAACTGCCCCGGGCCCCCCACCGACCCCCTCCCCTCTCCCGCGTAGGTTGACTCCGTTGTAAACGAGCAACTTGGTGTCACGTTGCGTTCAAATTGACGTGGGTGGGAAGGTGGTCATGGGTACAGCTCCACCATCATCCCCGTTGCGTGCCCTGTCCCCCGGCCTTACTAGGTGCTCGCTAACTGCACTCGCCCCTGCGGGTCTGCGAGGCTAAAAGGGGTGAGGGGAGGGGGGTGGTGGTGGAGGAGGAGACCGTGGCCCCAGCTTACGTGTGGGACAGCCACAGCGACGGGCCGACTCGAGTTGTTGTTGACGAGTTCCGCGTTGTCCTGATTTCTTGAAGAACTTCCAAGCCGACTGCAAAATAAAAGTTCATTTGGACGATTTGCGGAGTTGCCCGCGTACACACCCCCCCCCCACCCCCGGGGGGAAGAGGGGTGGGGGGGGGCAGCCCCCCCCCCAACAGGAGCCACCTGCCCCCCCAGTCCCCGTGATCTCTCGCAGTTGATTCCAAATCAGAGGTCGCAACCGGGTACCCGATACCCAGCGACCCGTACCCGCGGGTACGGGTACCCGTTTGCGACCCTGGTGCGGCCGGGTACGGGTAAGGAATCAAAACCCGTTTGCGACCTCTGTTCCAAATCGACCCCCGAAACGAGACGGATCGCGCGGGGGCTGCCCCGGTTTAGAACAGAACCCGCGGATTGTCATCGTCATTCACCCAGCACAGCCTCGCCGGGCCCCGTGTCTCTTTCAGAAGGCCCCCGGTGCCCCCCCCCCCCCCCCCAACGTTAATAGCAAACGCCAGGACGGCCGCTGGATTCGAACCGCGAACCTCTTCTGCTCTGGGCGGGGCCCCCGTTCGATCAACCGTGACACGCCGCAAGTCCACGGCCCACGTGGGCGGGGGGGGGGGGTTCTCAGGCTGCCCTGGCTCACACGGGGAGCTCTGTTTGTGTCTTTATCGTGTACGTGTCGGTGCGGGGGGGGGGTTACCGTGTGTGTTTTCTGGAGAGTGAAGTCATTCGTTTTTAGCGTCCCTCTCGCATCATCCGCGTTCCCCGAGATGTTCCGGCTCCGCTTTATCCGAGAAGGCGCCCGCCGTTCGCCGTGGCGGCAAGTGACCTCGCCAGGCACGCGGCTCGCTCCCACTGTGAACACATCGCTGGAGACGCCGTGGCCTTGACAGAAGTATGTGATGTGCGCGACGTTTTAGGCAATGCCCCTTCTTCATGGCGCGTAAAGAGAGAGGCCGGGAGGGAGACGGTGTGGATGATTACATTGGCAGGCTGCGCTTGTTGTACCACGTGGGGCCCCGCTGAGAATCGCACGCCGATGACCAGCTGTGAAATTGAAGTTGTGAATAATTATCAGCCGGCACTCGTGGTGGCGAGGGAAAAACAGACAACGCTCTTTCGGCGATCGGCAAAAGTATGTCGATCAAGTAAACGTGTTTACATTCGACGAACAATTATAATAATAAAAAACGTTATCGCATCCTGGGTTAAACCACGTTAACGAAATCAATCGTAATACACTTGGGGAGGCGTTTGCCGGTCCCGGGGGGTTCGGATTCGTGACCCTCGGGGGCGCGTGGCGGCGGCGGCGTGGCACCAGTGCCAATCCACTGCTGGATGAGGATCTCCCGTGCCGACGCCGTCCCTTGGCGTCTTGGAATCAATTAAAACGGAGATCCAAAAAAAAACACGATGCCTCACCCCCACGCCCCCCCCCCCCCCCCCCTGTTCCGAGCGGTTGCTGCGATGGCAATGTCCACAGTTGTCCGTGTTGGCATCTGTCGCTCGTGTATGTAGAGCGTCTTTCGCACCGTACGTAGGCAAACCTGTGCTAATCGGAGGTGCCGGGTTAAGGACAACAAACTAAAAAAATCCGGTGGCGTTTGGCGACCAGGCGTCGATGGGAGCGATGGTGTGCCGGTGCGAGCGCGGCCTGCGATGGTCACGGCATTACCACGCGGGCAGATTCCACCCGTTCCTCACCCCTCTGTTCTCTCAGCATGAACGTGCAAGAAGTTACACGTCCCACGCGGCCGTCTGTCTGGTGGGAGTGGCTGCATTTCGGTAGCAGTGCTTCAGAAGGCTGATGGGGGCATGTGTAAATATTGTATATTTTACGTGGAAGGACGGATGGGGGGGAGGGGGTGCGGGATAATTGCCTGAAGTCAGTTTCATTACTTCCTTGCTCATCTTCACGACGACGTTCACGACTGCTTGTACATGATGTTACGAACGCGACTTTAACAGACAGCGTAGACACAACGAAGTGGCGTTCGCGTAAATGACGACGTCGATGATGCTGCGACATCATCCTAGCGAGCCGAGGAATGCGCGGGTTGACACGCGGTGCCGATCCGCGGATCAGATGTTCCAATCCGTGGGCTTTGGTCAGAAATCCCAATGAAATATTCCTAGGGGGGGGCACGGTAGCAGCAGAACTCGAACCTCTAGAAAATCCTTTGGGTAAGGCACGGTGGGAGGGGTAATGGGTGGGTGGGGGCAGTAGGGCGGGTGGGGTGGAGGGGGGGGAAGGTACTCCGTGAATAAAATGACTTATTTTATTGTTTTTAAGCGACAGATTCTTCTTTTTTTGTGGCCGCTTCGTTCGTTGCGGTTGCAGGGAGAGTGCAAGGGTGTGCCTCGGCAGGATGGCGTGAAGCAGAGGTCGCAAACGGGTTTTGATTCCTTACCCGTACCCGGCCGCACCAGGGTCGCAAATGGGTACCCGTACCCAGCCGGGTACGGGTACCCGTTCCCTATCCGTACCCTACCCGAAATGAGTGACAAACGGTTACTCACCAGTGACTCACGGCCTACCCGTACCCGGCCGCGCCAGGGTCACAAACGGGTATCGGGTAGGGTACAGGTATCGGGTACCTGGTTGCGACCTCTGGCGTGAAGCAACTTGGAGGGTGGGGGAAAGAAGTGGCCGCTGGATAAAACCTTGTTGGGTGGCGCGACAAGGAGGTTGGGATCGATGTTGAACCAGGACCAGTGCCGCTTGCAAGGATGCGCGCTCAGCAGGGTGCGTGGCTGCGAAGGGACCCGCTTGCGGGGAAGGAGGCCAAAGTGACTTCTTGCTCGTTTATTTTGTAACTCGTAATCTCCACAGCAACATCAAGTGCTCGTCACAAGCCCAATGTGCAAAAAAAACCGTTACTTTTGTGCAGTCATTGGTGACCATCATCAACAACATCAATAACTTAGCATTCGTAACAGCGCTTGCCCCAAACACCTCCGCAACTCCTATCGCTTTACTTCAGACCTCCACAAAGTGCACGGGACCCCCCCCTCCTCCCCAGCAAAACAAACCCTCGCCTCCTAGGAAAACAATTTGCCCTGTGTGCCTAGCGCACCGCAGGGTAGCCAGCCATGCCCCTCGCCTGGCACAGGGAGCACAGCGAGCCGTCGAATGACGGTCAAACCGTCGTTAGATTTCTCAGGAATCACAGGAGGTGGAATGCAGCCAAACTAAGTGCAGGAGGCCAACAGAGAGCGATGGGTGGCCAGGCCGAGACCACAGACTCCTCACGCAACGCCGGAGGAGACCTCAGCAACCCCAAAGCCCACCCGGTCCACATCGGTCAACCCCAACATTGAAAAAAAACTTCTCCGGGACCAGCAGGAGTGTGGGGGGCTTACGTACAGCCCCCCACGGGGCGGCCACGTGGGAGCATATCACTAGTCCCGCTTCTCCCGCTCCTGCCGCCGCCTTTCGCGCCGCCGCTCCTTCCACTTCTGGATGATCGTTCCGCCCGTGAAGCCGATGAGGCTTCCGCTGATGACGGCCGCGATGGCGGCCACTTTGAGTCCGGTGAGAAAGCCGAGGGGCCCGGCCACGACGCCGCCGATGAGAGCCCCGGCCATGGGCCACGCCGCCACCTGCGCCGCAGGAGAACCAACGTCAGCTGCCGGCGGTGATGCCATCGGCGCCACGGATACCCCCATTTACTCTCAGGAGAAACCGTGTACTCGCACAGACACCCGCGGAGGATCAGACACCCACGCACCCCAGCACCCCAGCAGGGACCCCATAAATGTATGCCCCCCGAGTGGCGACGCACCATAGCCAAGTCCCGCACGCTGTCACCCTCGCCGCTCCGCCCGGGCCGGCCCGTCCCCTCTGTGCCACCGCCACCGCCAGCTCCTCTCCTCAGGATTCCCTGGGTGTGGGGGGCAGGGGTGGGTGAAGGGGGCGTGGGAGCAACACGGGTGTGGGGGGGGGGGGGGAATCGATCAAGTGTTAAGACGATGGCCTGAGGCTATTCAAACGGTTACAAGTCCCATAGGTTAGAGTGGCTGGGTGGACGCGAGTTAGTGAATTCGGTGGATGGGTGGTTGAGTTAAGAGGGTGGGTGAGAGTATAAATAGCACACCACGCACAGCTGTGCCGCTAAGACAGCTGGGATCCAGGACTCCCCATCCACATGCCGTGCGCGCCATGCCACGACCACCGCCACCACACGCTGCGCGTACAACCTGCTCAGCCTTGTCTAGACCACAAACTCACAAGAGCTCATGTGTGGCCATCCTTTCGGGCATGCCAGTACAGGCTCCTTTGCTGGGATACTCAATGGTGCGGCCTTCATTAGGTGCTGGCTAACAGCACTTGCCCCAACAGTATGTTCAGGCTATACAGGGGATCTTTATCTTTGCGTGTAAACTCACCGATGGCAGACGGACTTCCTTGTCGTGAAGCATCTCCAAGAGCTCCTCCAAATCCTGCCAAAGATAAAACCCCAAAACACACACACACACGAGCACCGATCAGACAGCGCGCGCGATCGTCTCCACAGTTGCGGATCACAGGAGGCCCAAAAGCAGAAGATGCCAAGCAGCCAGCAACAAACAGCACTGGAGTTGTAAAAGAAGATGAGAGTTATTAACAGGTTCCTTGAATTGAGCGAGGGTTTTTTTTTATTGAGAGCTTGGGGGGAAAGACGACGATGATGGGAGGGAATTTGTAGAGTGGAGCATTGTGAGGGCAAGGGGTGGGAAGAGAAGGGAGGTTGACCTGCAGTGTGGTGATTAAGCAATCTACAGTGTGGTGGTTGAGCGGGTAGGTGGGTGAGCGAACGAGCGGGTGGGCGAGCGAGCGGGTGGGTGAGCGAGTGGGTGGGTGAGCGAACGAGCGGGTGGGCGAGCGAGCGGGCGGTAGTGCGAGCGGGTGGGTGAGCGAGCGGGTGGGTGAGCGAGCGGGTGGGTGGGTGGGTGAGCGAGCGGGTGGGTGAGCGGGTGGGTGGGTGTGCGAGTGGGTGGGTGTGCGAGCGAGCGGGGGGGTGGGTGAGCAAGTGGGTGGGTGAGCGAGCGGATGGAGGTGCGAGCGGGTGGGTGAGCGAGTGGGTGTGCGAGCGAGCGAGCATTGTAACCTGCAGTGTGGTGGTTAAGCGAGCGAGTGGGCGAGTGCCGTTTTGTCAACGAGCGGGTAGTTGAGCGAGTTAAGCGAGCCTCTTGCTGCGAGTCACGCGGGAGGGCTTCTGGGAGCCAGGCGACGCAGATTCCTCACCAGCCGCAGAGTGGTCCAAGACTCCGACGCCGCGTGGCCCCGTGGCCTCTCGGGCAGGGGCGGCCTCGGGGCGTCGCCCTCCTCCCTGAGCCCCGACTCGAACAGCGACACTGCGTTTTCTTTAACTGAAGACAACTTACAATTAGCATTGCGTTTTTGGAAATGTACACAACTGTTATTGAACAGGTCAAGACTTATAACGACGAGGGCAGCAGGGAGGCGCAGTGTTGATACTCGCGGCCCAGTCAAGAGGCGCTGGGTTCGATTCCCTACTCGGGCACATTTATACGTGGAGTTCATGTTCTTCCCCTGTTCTGAGTGGGTTTTCTTCCATAGATAAAAAAAACACACAAAAACATAACTGGTGTTTTGACTTAAAACTTTCGTGACTGCAGGAATTCATATTCTTAGTTCTTTTTTTGGTAAAGTCACGTAAAAGAAAAAAAAATTAAATTGAAAATAAAAGCAAAAAACCCACAATAAAAATGTAAAAAGTTAAATCAAATTCTAAATAAATTTAAAACAATTATTTTGTATTTAATTAAAAAATTTTATTTTACTATCTTTATTGTGGATTTTTTAACTTTAATTATTTTCAATTTATTTTATTTTACGTATTTTTTTTTTTTTCTATTCACGTGACTTTACTGAAAGAACCAAGAATATAACTGGCGTTGCCTAAAACATTCCAAAATTACTGAATCTGGGATCACACAACAGCAACATTGCCCTCTCCTGCAAAAAACCGTATGGGAGACCGAGGCTTTGCTTGATAAACAAGCAAAGCAATAATAATAATTAATAATGATCCCGACAGTAACACGGAGACTGTTTTCTGCATGCGGCAGTGGGCTGGGGCAGCACAAGCTCGGCTTCTGCGGTGCGAACACAATCATGGCGCTTCTTCTGGAGCCATGCGGGACCCAGCTCGGCCCCAGTGCGGTGAGCGATCGAACCCAGTGGGAAAGGGCCGTGAGGCACAGGCATCCCCCACCGCCCCCCCCCCCGCGCTCACGCACACTCATTGGGGAGGCTTTGCGGTCCCAGCTGCTCCGTAGCGGCCGAGCAGGAGAAGGAACGCCGCTCCGTGTAGCCGGCAAAGTCGCTGGGCGAGGGGCAGCTGGTGATCATGCGCTCTCCCGCCGACGGCGGCTGCCGTCCCCCTCCATCGGCGCCGCTCCCCGCTCCGCAGAAACCTGCGTAGTGACGACAGCGCCGCCGCCAGCAGCGATGATCGATTACACTGGTCACACACTTTTTCTGGCATAAGGTATTCTAACTGTTTTGGGGTGCCGATTCCAAATCTGGCATCAGTTTTTGTCTATCACATCAGGTTTTTGAGATATCAAATATTGCATTTTCAATAAAAACTGCAGAAGAAAAATATTTAAAAAATGTGGATATCTACATAACATGATATTATAAACACACCATCCTAAAAATACAGCACAATATTTTAACACTAAAGCAGTCACTGACTCGCAACAACTTGCAATTATAAGTGACAGAGTTAATTTCGGGTAAAATCAATGAAAATGGGGTATGCCGATAGCATAAAAACTACAAGTAAACCCGTAAAAACAAAGTTTTTCACTCTAAATCCATTATATGCGTGGCGGCTAGAGTCCTCTCGTCCTCTGGCTTGAGATGGCTGCCACCTATGGGTCAAATGATTGTCTGCCAGTATTAAGCAATTGGTAATTAAATATTTAATTAGTTTTCCCTAAACAGTGTCAAATTTTGGAAACATTTTTTCACGAACATTAATTGTCTCGCACAACGAGTCTGTGTGCAAAATGTCAGCTCGATTGGATCACGGGAAGTGGGTTAAAAAACGACCGAAAGATTTGCACGGTCGTAAGCAAGCAAGCAAGCACGCAAGCAAGCAAGCATGCGAACTTAATATAAAGGATTCAAAAATGACATGTGATAGAGCAAATGCTGAGATCAGATTTGGAATCAGCACCCTGAAATTAGTCTAGAACAGCTGCAAAAGTCCAGGCCAGAATTTTTTTTTTTTGATAATTGGTTTTTTACCCTTCTATCTGGCAACAAAACTGACACTTTTTTTTACAAGGAGTCATGTTTGCATAGACCACAATACCTGCAGCCATAATGCAAACAAAAAACATAACTCTGATAATATATGCACTGTCCTTGAAGTTGATTGGTCCACACCCAATATCATATTTTTTACTGGCAAATGAGGTTCCAATGGTGTTTTTTTTTTTGTTGACCAGTGTCATCCGGCTCCAACTCAGACCCGGTTTTTGCAGTCGATCACGCGGCCGCCCCCACGAGCCTGCCTCCCAAAGGTGGGAAACCCCCGAGGAGCCACACCCAGCCCGACGCGGTTGACGATACCGCCGAGCCTGGCCCATCACCTCCCGTCCAGCGGTACACGGTGGAACAGAGGCGAGGCACGCCTCCCCTATTCTCGTGTTATGCGACCCGCAGCAAAACACTCTCCGCCAAGCACGCCGCGGGGCGAGAAGCGCCGTGTAAACCGAGGTGGGCCAGAGGTCGCAAACGGGTTTTGATTCCTTACCCGTACCCGGCCACACCAGGGTCACAAACGGGTACCCGTATCCGGCCGTACCCGTACCCTACCCGTACCCAGCCGGGTACCTGATTGCGACCTCTGGGATGAAGCCACGTTGCAGGCACGGGTGGGTTGATTCTAGGAACTTGAATTGTGAGAAGAGACAAGACTTTGGGAAATGAGTGATAAACGGTGACTCACCAGTGACTCACGGCCTACCCGTACCCGGCCACACCAGGGTCACAAACGGGTACCCGTATCCGGCCGTACCCGTACCCTACCCGTACCCAGCCGGGTACCTGATTGCGACCTCTGGGATGAAGCCACATTGCAGGCACGGGTGGGTTGATTCTAGGAACTTGAATTGTGAGAAGAGACAAGACGTTGGGAAATGAGTGATAAACGGTGACTCACCAGTGACTCACTGGCCTACCCGTACCCGGCCACACCAGGGTCGCAAACGGGTACCTGTACCCGGCCGGGTACGGGTAGCCAGGTATCGGGTAGGGTACAGGTATCGGGTACCCGGTTGCGACCTCTGAGGTGGGCTCAGACCGGTGCTCACCGGGTGCCCCTCCCCCCCCCAGGCCCAGCAGGAGGGTGACGGTGAGCCGGGCCTCGCGCCGCGCGGGCCGCACCGTCCGCTCGAACACCAGCCCGTCGCCCGGCACCACCAGCTCCCGCAGCTTCTCCACCTCCCGCACGTTCATCAGCAGTTGCTGTGACACGCCGCGCGCACACACACACAGACGACGACGACGGGGGTTTTTTCCCGCTCTCGTCAATTTCTCCATTTACCTTCTTGGTTCTTTCGGTAAAGTCACGTAGAAGGGAAATAATTAAATAATAAAAATAAAACATAATAAAATAATTCTCGCGACGTTTCGGCCACAACGCAAGCAGCCGTCCTCAGGTGAAGACCAGGTCTGTCGGGGAGACAGCGTCTGAATCACTCAGGGAGACAGTGTCTGAATCATTCAGACGCTGTCTCCCTGACAGACCTGGTCTTCACCTGAGGACGGCTGCTTGCGTTGTGGCCGAAACGTCGTGAGATTTATTTTATTATGTTTTACTTTTATTATTTTATTATTTCCCTTCTACGTGACTTTAACGAAAGAACCAAGAAGATGAATCCCTGCAGTCACGAAAGCTTTAAATCGAAATTTCTCCATTTACATTCTTTCATCTCCCCCACCGCCGCCGCCCCACAAAGTTTATCCCGATTAGGGAGCTGCCACAGTGGGGGTCAAGGTTCAGCGCACTGGACTTGCAATCCAGGGGCTTCCGTTTCAAATCCATCTCCCGGCAAGGCAATTGAAACAACGGTGCGGGTTTCTTAAATCCCCCCCCCCCCCCCCCTCCAGCTTCATAAATTTGTGCAACCGCAGTCTGTGATCACGTGCGGTGGGGTGAAAGTGTGGGTACGTAAAACCTCTTCGAACACGTCTGGTCGGCGTGGAAGAGACCAAATACCATGTATTGTGGAGGCCCCCTTCCACCAGCGGTGGACAGATCGTGGCCGATGACGACGGCGAGCGTGCGTTCTCACCTGCACCGTGCGCCGAGCGTTCACCTGCTCCTGGTGAAGCCGGTCCCACTCGCACAGACGGCACAGCTGCACGCGGCACGCGGGGCAAAGGTCACGGTCAACGGGTCTTCGCGGTCAAGAGGCCAAAGGGTTCTTGTTAAAGTTGTGGGTTATGGTTTCGATTTAAAGCTTTCGTGACTGCAGGGATTCATCTTCTTGGTTCTTTCGGTAAAGTCACGTAGAATGGAAATAATAAAATAATAAAAATAAAACATAATAAAATAATTCTATTTTATTATGTTTATTATGGGAGACGCTGTCTCCCCGACAGACCTGGTCTTCACCTGAGGACGGCTGCTTGCGTTGTGGCCGAAACGTCGTGAGAATTATTTTATAATGTTTTATTTTATTATTTCCATTCTACGTGACTTTACTGAAAGAACCAAGAAGTTGTGGGTTATGATTGAGCGCGGGGGGTTGTGGGGGAGGAGGGGGGAGGGGTCGGTGGGGCACCCTCTCCACGTTGAGCCGGTGCTTGTCGAGGCGCTGTGCGTCGGTGGGGATGGCGACCTTCACGAACTTCTGCAGCAGCGGCTCGAGGCGCGGGAACGGAACGCTCGGAGGCGCGGACGGAGCGGGGCACTCGGCGGCCATCGCGACGCGCTGGAGGGGGGCGGACCGCAAGGATCGGGGGCACAGAGACAGAAACACGGTCACTTTGGGGACAAGCGCTGATCGCGAGTGGCACCTACCAGAGGTCGCAACCGGGTACCCGATACCCGTACCCTACCCGATACCCGGCTACCCGTACCCGGCCAGGTACGGGTAGCCGTTTGCGACCCTGGTGCGGCCGGGTACGGGTACAGGTAGGCCGTGAGTCACTGGTGAGAAACCGTTTGTCACTCATTTCGGGTAGGGTACGGGTAGGATACGGCTACCTGTACCCGGCCGGGTACGGGTACCCATTTGCGACCCTGGTGCGGCCAGGTACGGGTACGGGTAAGGAATCAAAACCCGTTTGCGACCTCTGGCGCCTACGAAGGCCGGCATGGCACATGGCGGGGTGGGTGGTCGGCACCAATCACGGCCCAGCTTTGGCTCTCAAGTGGCAAAGTTTGCGCATCGCACCGGGCACACATTCGAGGCCGAGGCGACCAAGGGGAGGGCTCGCGAACCAGTTCAGGTCATCGTTACTGGCGTTGGTGGCCGTGATCGGGAATCAAATTCCGGTCGCGCCAGGGTTCGGAGCGCACCACGCTAAGCAATAAGCTGCCGTTCCCCCGCGAAACACACACGGACACCCAACCCATTCGTCACGTGCTGTTCTGGGGGTGGGGGACAGGGCTCGGCGCAGGCTCCCTCGGGTTAATGGGTTCACATCGGGTAACAGTCGTTAATAGTGGCCGGGCGCCGCTAATGAGTTGAGTGATAGGTTCAGGCAGCGGAGCGAGGGAGGCAGCATTACCATAGCGGGGAGGGTGGTGGGGGGGGGCTCGTGTAGGATGTTCAGCAACGTGCGGAGGTCAAGGCGCAGCCCTGCAATTGCTCCCTCGCGCCACTGAGTACCCACACTTTACCCCACCACGCTCGGCTTGCCGATCGACCGCACGTGTGAACGCCGATAAATTATAATTCCAGAAACGAAGAGGCGGGAACAAAATCGATAGACCGGTGAAGGGCACATTCATCTTTTTTTTTCCTTCCACATTATACTCCGTGTTGCAATCAACGCTCGTATGTTTTGTTTTTATCCCCTAAATTATATATCCCGATTGTGCCATCGGTGTTGTCAACAGGGAACTGGAAAGGCCCAATCATGTGGGGTTATCTCTAACCCACCCCCCCCTCCCCAAGCAAGGGGTGAGAGTAAATGACCCTATCATCGGGGCAGAAAGTCACCCAACACGTTGCTCATGACCAGGTTGGCGGTAAATGCGCAAAACAAAGACAAAGATCCCCCGTATAGCCCGACAGACTGCTGGGGCAAGTGCTGTTAGCGATCTTGATTTGAAGCTTTCGCGACTGCAGGAATCGCCGTGATTTATTTTATTTTTTTATATCGACGTGACTTTACCGAAAGAACCAAAGAGTAAAGACAAAGATCCCCCGTATAGCCCGACAAACTGTTGGGGCAAGTGCTGTTAGCGAGCACCTATGAAGGCCAGAACGGTACACGAGGGGGTGGGTGGCCAGCATCACGCCCGACCGCCTTTGTCTCTCCAGTGGCGATGTTTACACACCGCACCGGGTACTCATTTGAGACCGAGTCGACCTAGAGGAGGCCCAGAACCGGTTCAGATAATCGTCTCTGGTGTTGGCCGTGAGCGGGAATCGAACCCGGGTCGCCGGGTTCATAGCGCAGCGCGCTAACCGCTACACTACCGCTCCCCAAGAGACACACACACGAACACACACATATTAGCGATTGGCAGCACCCATGAAAGCAGGAACGGCACAACAAGAGGATGGGGGGGGAACAGCACCACGCCCGACCGCCTTTACGCGAACGAACACAATGAAAACAGCAAGTCAGCAGGCAATCTTCACGAGGGTTTAACACTCACGGCTTTACAACTCCGACAGTCGGAGTTGACAGAAGCACGCGGCCGTTGAGCTCACGAACCGGCTCTCACCTCGCGCGTGAAACTCCACCTCATCACCGACGGTCACACATCTTACTCTCTCGCCGACTTGGCCTCGGCACCGGATTCAACTTTGGAATTCCCCTCCCGTCGTCTCTCTCGCTCTCTCTCTCTCTCGCCCCATGTTACTATACACAGGGGCCGTCCATAAATGACGTCACGCGATTTTGGACTATTTTTGACACCCCCCCCCCCTCGTCACACGGCGTCACAAAAAGTCAGACCCCCCCCCCCTAAAATATGACGTCACAAAGATCTGCCCCCCCCAAAAGAAACATGCTTCAAATCGCTTTGAACTATTGTCATTGTAGTGCGTATTTAATGTGGCGCTGCACTCTGATGTTGTAGGAGAAAACATTTATTAAAAAGTCAATTTAATGAAGTAGAACGTGTTGTCTATATTTATTGAAAGTTGCGCATTTTGGTGTGACGTCACATTTCTCAACCCCCCCCCCCCCGTCACAAATGTCTGACCCCCCCTACCTCGGTGCGGCCCCACAGTACGTGTTCGACTCTCAACTATGATTATTGTTGTTGTTTTTGTTTTAACCAGACAAGCGGGCAAGAGACCTGGATGAGCGAGTCTCATTAAGCACAGTGCGACCTGGGGGTCAACAATCATGACATACGCGATAACAAAGTCCAGTACACCCTTGTTAATTTGACACATGGGGAGGGGGGGCTCTGGCCTCGACGAATCATTCAATATTCCGAATTATGTACAATGGTGCTCCCCAGTGTCTCCTGCTCCAAACACATTCCTGCGGAAGGAGCTGGTAGGAACGTTGGGTTGCTCAGTCAATGGCCTGCAGGGTCAACGGCGGCGTGGTGTATTCCGCAAATATGCCCGACTGTGAGGGCGGGCACAAGCCGGCGTGAGTAGGTTAAACGTTGAGTTTTATAAGGGCACCACGGGGTGACCAGCCCCTCCGCACCCAGCCCCAAACCTCCCACCCCCGACCCAGCCCCACCCAACCCCTCCCCACCCTCCGCACCCAGCCCCTCCCCACCCTCCGCACCCAGCCCCAATCCCTACCCTCCCCTCCCCACACAGCCCCTCCCTCCCCACCCAGCCCCTCCCTGCACGACGGACGGACACAATAATCCCCTGTGGGCTGGTGTAACCAGGAGGTTCCTACCAGTATAAAATATTAATACTGTAGTGTATGCTCAAAGCGCAATTACGAATGATCAAATACTGAAATAACGAGATTTTACTATACAGCAGCAATTAAACGAATATAAATTGGAGCAGAGACAACCAACTGTATACATTACAGCCAACACAGAAGATATATAATCTAACATAGATGAATTTTTAATTAGACGTATTTCCAAATAACTTTCAAAGCCCCCACACAGAACCATCAAGATTAGTAAATACAGGCAGTCCCCGAGGTACGACGGCCCGACTTACGATATTTCGATCTTACGATGGCGATACGACAAAATGCGTGTTAAAATTTTTCATTGCAGATAGGATTGCTTCCTGAAAAAAAACGTTCTATTAAATTGCAGGTAGGCTAAAAATGTACCTTGTTTTTTATTACTTTACATTTTACTGTGAAACACAGTATTGTAATTAATAAATACATACAGGATTAGGTTTACACAGCACGGCAGAGGTGGGACAAAGTCATTGTTATGCAAGTCCAAGTCGAGTCTCAAGTCATCAAATTCATGACTCGAGTCTGACTCGAGTCCAAGTCACATGACTCGAGTCCACACCTCAGAGGTGGGACAAAGTCATTGTTATGCAAGTCCAAGTCGAGTCTCAAGTCATCAAATTCATGACTCGAGTCTGACTCGAGTCCAAGTCACATGACTCGAGTCCACACCTCTGCAGCACGGTACTGTAAATTGCTCTGTTTTGCTAAATTATCACCATTCTTTAAGACTCCTGGGTAGGCTAGGCCATCTTCGACTTACGATTTTTTTTGACTTACGATGATGGGGTCGTCGTAACGCATCTCTGTCGTAAGTCGAGGACTGCCTGTATTCACGTGGAATTCGGGTGGTAGATATTGCACGAACATGATTCAATAGCCGAGCATAGACAGTCAAACGCACAAATACTCTACTCTGATATCAACAATTAATAGTGGACCACAACACAGGGTTTTTTTTGGTTAGATCGCATAAATGTGTCGTTAAGGGGCCCGTCCATAAATGACGTCACGCGATTTTGGATGATTTTTGACCCCCCCCCCCCGTTCGTCACATGGCGTCACAAAAAAATCTGACCCCCCCTCAAATATGACGTCACAAAGCTCTGCCACCCCCCCCCCCCCCAAAAAAACAAAACATGCTTCAAATCGCTTTAAACTATTGTCATTGTAAAGTGCGTATTTAATGTGGCGCTGCACTCTGATGTTGTAGGAGAAAACATTTATTAAAAAGTCTATTTAATTAAGCAGAACGTGTTGTCTATATTTATTTAAAGTTGAGCATTTTGATGTGACGTCACATTTCTCACCCCCCTCCCCTCGTCACACATCGTCACAAATGTCTGACCCCCCCCAATAGGTGCGTGACGTCATTTATGGACGGCCCCTAAACCCGCCAGCACACCTGTATTATGGACGATATTGGTCGCGAAAAGCTACGTGTTAAACTCATCAACAGTGCTTTGTCACTGGCCGTTGTTTGTGACTTTGTTCGATAATCTAAATTTTAATAAAATATACGCACTGTACGTGTGAAACCTTATTCATCAGCTGCTGCCGCCGTTTAAAACCTGAGCTTTCTAAAACCGCGCATTCGTTTACGCGCAGCTCTACCAAAACAACAAAAACAACAACTCAATAACAAAACAATTACAAATTACTGCCACGTGAAACATCCACGCGGAGCGGAGAATTCAATTGCCTGCCGAGGCCTACCTAGACATCGTGCGGGAAGCCTGCCCACTTGCCTGAATTCGCTACCGAGGAGGGCTCGAGGACTCCGGCGGGACGCGGTAGAAGCGAGGGGGTCGGGGTTATAATAATCTGAGAGGGTGGAGAGCGGGG
>NC_083839.1:6743491-6798706 GCF_015708825.2 Lethenteron reissneri
CGATGAAGAAGATAATCGGGGCTTCATTTCTCACTCGATATTTTTTTTTCCCCGGGTCGCTGGTAGACCGGGACATGAGGATGAGGAGGAGGACGAGGACGAGGTACCACGTGAAGAGCGGCAGCCCACAGCCCACAGCGACAGAGGCACGATGGTTGTGGTGTGGTGCGCTGGGCGGGGAAAGATTTTCACTGGCTGAAATGAAGCGCCGCCGATGATGATGACGATGGTGATGATGATGACGATGGTGGCGATGATGACGATGGTGGTGACGATCGCGAGCGGAGCAAACCCCGACCAAGCAACGGAACTCGTAGCCTCCGGTCGGCGCCACCACCTGGGCCGAACGACTTTGGTGGTGGTCCTTCCACGTTACTATGGCCGGGGAATGAAGCAGCTCCAGGTTGTGTGTGTGTGTGTTTGTGTGTGTGTTTGTGTGTAGTTATTTCGTTGGGTGCATCCTCCGGGCGGTGAAGGGGAGGCAGAGTGGGGACCCCCCCCCACCCCCCACTCGAAGTTGTTCAAGTCCAGGAATCCGCGTGGCTTGCGTTCCGTGGATTTGGACGACGACGATGACGATGACGACGGTCGTGTGTTGTTCTTCCATTCGTTACTTGAGTTGATTATTCGTGATTATGTTTTTGTACTCCGACTGAATAATGAACGCCGCACTTGCAATGCAGAGGTCGCCTCTTCTGTCCGATCTCCCGGCTCGGCAGCTGAAACAATGAGGTTTATTATACCCCCCATGCCCCCCCCTCCGTGCCCCCACCCCCCCACCGCGTCTGTCTGGCCAGCAGTGTAAACGTGTTCGCCAGAGTACTGTGGGTCTCTGATCGGCAGGTCGCGTGTGATGGTGGTGGTGATGGTGGTGGTGATGGTGGTGGTGGTGATGATGGTGGTGTTGGGGTAAAGTGTGGGTGCTGTTGTCTCGTTCGAGACGCCTCTCCAGAGCTCCCTCTCGAAGCCCCTCCCGCCAGCAGACGCCGCGTGGCAGCTGTTGCAGGGGCTGCGCTTGTACCCTTTGACGTGTCTAGTGCCAAAGCCAGATCGTGCCCCTCGCTCGGACGGTGCGGCTCTAGTGGTGGTGGTGGTGGAAATTCCACACTCCCGTGACGGGAGCCCGGGGCTCTGCTGATTCCTCGCCAAGTTGTTACCCATTTTATCCGCCCGACGCGGGCGATCGATGATTGGCTCCCCGGGATTTCCTGGTGACGCACGGTGTGACGATTTACTGTCGATCCACTGCTGCTTGACAGCCTTCCCGTAACTGTGTGGGTTGTGGAGTTGGTGCGGGCGGGGGTGGGGTGGGGGAGTTATTAACCATACTTCACCACGCTGGTCAGTGCGGGTTGATTGCGGGCGAGGGCCACGGGGGGGGGGGGGCATAGACTGAGCGCGGTGTAGTCCAACAATGTGATTTGCTGTACCGGAGGGGAGCGGTGGCGCAGCGGTTAGCGCGTTTGCGCTACGAACCCGCCGGCGACCCGGGTTCGATTTCCGCCCGCTCACGGCCAACACCTGTGAGTGAGGATTATCCGAACCGGTCCCGGGCCTCCCCTAGGTCGACTCGGCCACAAATGAGTACCTGGTGCGGTCGGGCGTGGTGCTGGCCACCCACCCCTTTCGTGTACCGTTCCGGCCTTCATAGGTGCTACTCGCTAACAACACTTGCCCCAACAGTCTGTTAAGGCTACATGGAGGATATTTGTATGTGTGTGTGTGTATGGTGTGTGTGTGTCGTGTGTGTGCGTGTGACTGGTGAGTGAATGGTGTATGTCGTGTGTGTGAATGGTGTGTGTCTGTGAATTGTGTGTGTGAATACACCACTGCCAACGACGGAGACCCTGAACTTCCAATACGTAGTTTGTTGTTATTTTATAAACTCGGCGCGGTGCCGTTCCCCTGCTCGCACTGCAGGCGTGTGGGGGGGGGGCTGTAGGGGGGAGGCGGATTAGTGGGGGGGGGGGTCTCGGTAGGGCCGGGTCCACTTTGAGTGAAGGTCGCGAGAGACGTTTGACCCTTGAACCCTTCCCCGTGACCCCCAACCCCATCCACTCACTCGCTGGCAAAACGGCCGAGACTTTCCGCCAATGTTGGAAAACAAAGTCGGAGCGGATACAACTGCCGGCATAAACAACAACAATAACCACAACAACAGCCACAACAATAACCACAACAACAACCACAACAATAACCACAACGACAACAACAATAACCACAGCAACAACAACCATAACAATAACCACAACAACAACCACAACAATAACAACAACCACAACAATAACAACAACAATAACCACAGCAACAACAACCACAACAACCACAGCAATAACCACTACAACAACCACAACAACAATAACCACAACAATAATAACCACAGCAACTACACCCACAACAACAACAACAATAACCACAGCAACAACCACAACAACCACAGCAATAACCACAACAACAATAACCACAACAACAATAACCACAACAACAATAACCACAGCAACAACCCCCACAACAATAACCACAACCACAACAACCAAAACGAAAACCACAACAACCAAAACCACAACAATGAAGCGAGTTTCCCGACTGGCGCGCTCAGCGACCCTGTTTGCAGCAACCCGCGCGGAGCCAACTCCACGTTCCCGTGGCGGTTCCCCTGTAGCAGCGGCGGCAACAACAACAACAACAATCACCATTATTGTTGTTGATGCTGGAATAAACACGATGTTTCGCCGGATAACAATCAGTAGACCTGCTGCCAACAGGCGAACGAATCTTGTGTGTAAGAGGGGGGAGCGAATCTTGTCGATGACTCCGTGTGCCAAAACACCCCCCGCGATGCCAAAATCCTCCACGGTGCCAAGCCAGGGGGGGGGTCCACCTCTAAGTGGCACACAAAGCCCCTGCACCCCCCCCCCCCCCCCCCACGAGGGAATGATTCCGATTATGCGTTCTCGCGGGCTGTTGTGATGTGCAGAGTAACCACGTACGTGATGCGGATTACGGGATCAGTTGTGATTGTGCGTTTGCTCATTTTGTCATCGATATGCCATTGCGTGTGTCTGTGTGTGTCTGTGTGTGTCTGCGTGTGTCTGTGTGTGTCTGTGTGTATATATGGGGGAGCGGTGGTGTAGCGGTTAGCAGTACGAACCTGGCGACCCGAGTTCGATTCCCGCTCACGGCCAACGCCGGTGATGATTATCTGAACCGGTCCTGTGACCTCCCCTAGGTCGACTCGGCCTTGAATGAGTACCTGGTGCGGTGTGTAAACATCGCCACTGGGGAGACAAATGCGGCCGGGCGTGGTTTTGGCCACCCACCCCCTCGTGTGCCGTGCCGGCCTTCATAGGTGCTCGCTAACAGCACTTTCCCCGACAGTCTGTGAGAGGCTACACGGGGGATCTTTGTATATATATATGCTGTCAAACGCATCATCATCAGAAGCAGCGGCGTCATCGATAGTAGCAAGATAATCAGTAGCATCAGCATCATCAGAAGATGATGATGAAACAGGCGGCATAATAGTTAGCGGTGTAGAAACCAGGATCATCATCATCAGCACAAGCACTATCAGCATTGTTAGTAGCAGCGACATCGTCACGGCACCACCACCACCACGATCAGGAACAACATCGTCATCATCATCGTCGTCAGTCGATGTTGACGTCACTTGCGCCATTCGCTTCTCCTGCCAACCCCCGTGCCAAGCTGGACATTCCACGTTACTGTGACGGTGCCACGCAAAGACGCACAGCACAAAGAGCGACGTTTCCCCCCCCCCAACCACCCCCCGCTCCCCCCGGCCCCTTCCCCCCGGTCCCCACTCCATCACGGATCAGAGGAATTCCTCTGAGCGTTGATTACGCAACCCGTGACGTCAGCAGCGCAGCAGCGCAGCGGAAGAAACCCCCCTTTGCTCCACATGAAGTCCACTTCGCAAGCTCGCTCCTACTGCTGCTGCTGTTGTTGTACCCATCCCGTCAGCCGCACGGCCTCTCGGGAGTGAACACCTGCGCTAGCATTGCTCCACGCGAGCCCCACTCTCATTGCTGCTGCTGCTGATGATGGTGTTGGAGAGCAAATCTACAACATTTACAATCCGACGTTTCGCCAGTGATCACAACTAGCATCATCAGGCGGACAGACAAAATAAAAAAAAATTACTTTATTGATATTGGTCGCGAAAGACTACGTGTTAAACTGAAGCATATTGTTTATTAATGTGGAGATAACTTTAGAAAGAAAACGAGAGATATAATGTAACCATCACGTATATATTATGTACATATATTCTTATACCAAAAGATAATGCGTCGGCGTGTGTCTCTTTAGCCATCGCTAAAGAGTTGTGGGGGGTGGGTGGAGTGTCACCTACCCCCCGCCCCCCCTTTCGCACAAACACCGCTGTTTACGTCACACCGGTCGGTGGACATTCCACGTTGCCGTGGCCGGGGCCAAGTGCACACGGGTTAAGCTCCGGTCGAGGCGGGAGCGGGCGAGGGGGGGGGAGTTGGGGGCCTGTGCTCATTCATTCGTTCATCCGCTCATTCACTCATTCGATCACGCGTTCTGTCGAGTACACGTGAATTCATTCACCCCACGCACTCGTGAAACCAATCGGTGCCATCAATTCACTCGTAGGCTCGTTCATTAATTCATTCGCTTATTCGCCGCAAGTTGTCGTTCACTCATTCATTCATTCACTCGGCAACTCGCCCATTCGTCCATTCGCTTTTTCACTCGCCCATCCATCAGATGCCAAATCCGCTGTTTTCATTCGCGAACGTATTCGCTCGTCGGTGTGCCGCGCGTGAGATAGTCGAGGTTGTGTGTGAGAGTCGAGATTGTGAGAGAGTCGAGATTGTGTGAGAGTCGAGATTGTGAGAGAGTCGAGGTTGTGTGTGAGTCGAGGTTGTGTGTGAGTCGAGGTTGTGTGTGAGTCGAGGTTGTGTGTGAGTCGAGGTTGTGTGTGAGTCGAGATGGGTGTGTGAGTCGAGGTTGTGTGTGAGAGTCGAGGTTGTGAAAGAGTCGAGTTTGTGTGAGTCGAGGTTGTGTGTGAGTCGAGATGGGTGTGTGTGAGTCGAGATGGGTGTGAGAGAGTCGAGGTTGTGTGCGAGAGAGTCGAGTTTGTCGAGATTGTGTGAGAGTCGAGGTTGTGTGTGAGAGTCGGGATTTACCCTTTAAAGAGTTTCAAACAAAATAAGTAACTAAAAGTAATCTCCGCCCGCGGTGTTCCCCAAAGTAACGCGCTGCGATCGATCATCGGATTACGTTCGATGGCTTCCGTTGTGCGTGCCGGCCAGAGCGTATGTGGGGGGGAGGTTGTTCGGCTGCCTTCCGTATCAACAACAACAACAACAGCTCTTGAGCGTATCCTTGGTTGTTTCGGTAAAGTCACGTCGATATAAAATAAAATAAAAGTAAAAAAATAACAAAATTAAATAACGTAGAAATTTTAAAGAAAAATAACTTGAAAATAATCAAAGGTTAAATAAACCCACGACGTTTTGATCGAAACACAAGCGATCGAAACGTCGTGGAGTTTTTTTCTTTTATTATTTACATTTATTATTTTTAATTTGTATTTAATTTTATTATTATTGTAATGTGTATTTTGTATCTACGTGACTTTACCGAAAGAACAAAGAATATAAATTCCTGCGGTCACGAAAAGTTTTGAAGTTAAAATGTAACTCTTGAGCGGCCTTTACAAAGAAACGAACGTGCAATTGGCCGACGTTTCGGGCAAACGGCCCTCGTTTATTGGGGGAACAGGGGCCCAACGCTGCTCGAACCGCCGCCGGGACTCACCGAGGGTGCATCAAGGACGACGCTAACGCTTCTGAGATGTTTGCAACACCTGGGGACGATTCCAGGCAACGCGTTGACAATGATGGCGAACAAGTTGGAGACTTTTTGAAGCTATTAAGATGACATTTGTTTTAATGTTACTGTGTATTATCCGTTATTTTCCCATTAAAAACGATCGTTTAAAAAAAAAATTGTAAGCACCCTGTATATATTCTTGGTTCTTTCAGTAAAGTCACGTAGATAAAAAAAAATCAAAGCAAAAAAAACACGACGTTTCCATCTAAGTGACTTTACCGAAAGGACCAAGAATATGAATACCTGCAGTCACGAAAAAGTTTCAAGTCAAAATTTCTCCCCGTATATGTTTGTTCTTCGAAGGCCACACAGGGTGGTGTCGTTGTTGACACGGACCATGTTGTTGTTGTTGTTTGTACAGTACCTGTGCACCACTGCCAACGCATCAGGCAAGCCAAGCAAGCAGCGGCAGCAGCTGCAATCACCAAATAATTGTGCGCTATGAAGAAAGGCCTTGGCCCCGAAACGTCGCCTGTTGTGTGTTGTTTATTATTATTTTGAGGCCACAGTGTTATTGACGAAATGTGTCGACTTAGATTCGGTTAGCTTCCGCAGTTAACGCCAACGCGTTACTCAAATCCCACTCGGTTTCTTTTTTATACAACGTTTACAGAGCATCGGGGATGAATGTCATCATTACAAAGTCGTCGACCCGTTACAAACGCGGGCAAAAATAGGCCGTAACCCACCAGGATTACTGCGATGCGCGCGTGGGGGGAGTAATCCGATTACATTGGCGCGTTACGTTGCATTGTACATACATATATACAGTATCCCACGTTGTTGTTGTTGTTTTTTTACATATATAATATATGACAAACGATTATAATTACTGTTGAAATAACGATGGCTATACAATATGAAACGTTCACATATTATCCACACGCGTGTCCTGTGTATACTGACTGTGGAGGCGTATGTAGATGTCTATGTTTTACTACGGTTGCGGTGATGATGATGATGATGAAGGTGGTGGTGATGATGATGATGATGGTGGTTACCCCCTCGCCTCTGTTTATATCATGCAGTAACACGTGTGCTCGTCACATGTGGTTGTCACGTTACGCGACGCTGTGTTTATCAAATAAAGAGCAATATTTTTAAATCGTGGTATGCCGTTTTCAGTGTGGCCGTGATCTTCCTCACTACTACAATCGCCGCGATCATCAATACAATCGTCGTCACTGCAATCATCACCAAAAACAAAGACAAAGATCCCCCGTATAGCCTTAACACTGTTGGGGCAAGTGCTGTTAGGGGGCAACTATGAAAGTCCAAATGGTACACGAGGGGGTAGGTAGCCAGCACCATGCCCGACCGCCTTTGTCTCCCCAGTGGCGATGTTTACACACCACACCAGGTACTCATCTGAGGCTGAGTCGACCTAGAGGAGGGCCCAGAACCGGTTCAAATAATCGTCACCGGCGTTTGGCCGTGAACGGGAATCGAACACGGGTCGTCGGGTTCGTAGCGCAGCGCGCTAACCACTCCACCACCGCTCCCCACTGCCATCATCATCATCGTGATCACCGTCATCGCCAACACGGTCAATATAATCGTGGTCATCATCAGCGCCAGCAACAATAACAAACCAAGCGAACAGCTCGTCTCCTCCCACGGATCGTCTGTCGCTCCACACGAGGAAAATAAATGTTCACATCTCATCAGCCCCACGGGACCCCCCACCCACCCACCCTTACTTCCTCCTGGGAGCGCATCGTTCCAGCGCCGTTGTTTCAAACAGCATCAGAACTCTGGACCGGCCTCAAACATTCAGCGTCTCATATTAATAGGGTTTTACCCTTTAAACTGGTACAAAACTGACACCTTTATACAAGGCATCATGTTTGCAATAACCACAACACAAGTAGTCAAAATGCAAACAAAAAGAAACAACTCTGATAATGATAATAATATGCACTGTCCTTGAAGTTGACAGTGCATATTATCATTATCAGAGTTGTTTTTTTTTTGCATTTTGACTACTTGTGTTGTGGTTATTGCAAACATGATGCCTTGTATAAAGGTGTCAGTTTTGTACCAGTTTAAAGGGTAAAAACCTACTACTATATTTTGCCACTGGTAAAGGAGGTCTCATAGTATTCAGCGTCTCGTCAAGCAGAGCCGGGTATGAGGCAGTAGCAGCAGCAGCGAGGGTTGATGGGTCACACGCGCACGCTGTGAGCCCTGACGACCCCACGGCTCGTCCGTGGGAATGCGTCGCAGCAAATCAAAAGCCCTGTGGACTCACCAATGTCTGCCATACGCGTCGGGCAACACGCTTTAACCCCATTCGCGCGCGTGACTTTGCTCCACGCGATCCCGTTTTGCTCCCACGTGTATAGAAGCAAACACTCGTTAATAGGTTTAAAACACCGTCAAATGTAGAGGACCGCAGAACTCGGGGAAGTGTTGGTAGGGCCGGAAACTGGCTGCATGGCTGCTGCTGCTACCTTCCCGCTCGTCTGTAGTTCCTCCTCCTGGAGCCTCTGAGTCGTCCTCTCTCTCTCTCTCTCTGAGTCGTCCTCTCTCTCTGAGTCGTCCTCTCTCTCTCCCTGAGTCGTTCTTTCTCTCTCTCTCAGAGTCATCCTCTTTCTCTCTCAGAGTCATCCTCTCTCTCTGAGTCATCCTCTCTCTCTCTCTCTGAGTCATCCTCTCTCTCCCTTTTTCCATCTCTCTGAATCGTCCTCTCTCTCTCCCTGAGTCGTTCTCTCTCTCTCTCTGAGTCCTCTCTCTCTCTGAGTCACTCTCTCTCTCTCTGAGTCACTCTCTCTCTCTCTGAGTCGTCCTCTCTCTCTGAGTCGTCCTTTCTCACTATCTGAGTCATCCCCTCTCTCTCTTTCTCTGAGTCATCCTCTCTCTGAGTCTCTCTCTCTCTCTGAGTCACTCTCTCTCTCTCTCTGAGTCGTCCTCTCTCTCTCTGAGTCGTCCTGTCTCACTATCTGAGTCATCCCTTCTCTCTCTCTCTGAGTCATCCTCTCCCTCTCTCTAAGTCGTCCTCTCTCTCCGAGTCGTCCTCCCTCACTCACTCTCTCTGAGCCGCCCTCTCTCCCGCACGGCGTCTGGTTACGAGTCGACATCGTGGCGGCGACGACGCTTTAGCCGCGCTCATGCTGCCCTCTAGCGGCGACTGCCTCCGCCGGGTTCACCAACTCGGCCCACGGTGCCTGGGAGTGAGCGGGTGGGGGTGGGTGGGGGGGTTACGCGCGCGCAACGCCACTTTTTAAATCCTTTATATTAAGTTCACTTGCTTGCTTGCTTGCGCGCTTACGACCGTGCAAATTTTCGGTCGTTTTTTAACCCACTTCCCGTGATCCAATCGAGCTGACATTTTGCACACAGACTCGTTGTGCGTGACAATTTATTTTCGTGAAAAAAAAATTCCAAAATTTTCGACTTTTTAGGGGGAAAAAAATTTCACTAACACAATCATATATTTTCCTAAACACAGAAAATTATTCAAGAAAACAACAAAAATGTACAATATAAACAATCATACAAAAACTGAAAACCTTATAGTCCTTATATACGACTTTCCTTATATTTAATTTAAAATACCAATGTGATAAAAATGAAACTCTTACTCAAGAAAAACAGAAATGAATAAAAAAATTAAACCGATGCCACGCATATAAAGGATTTACGGGTACATTTTTACCTCGTTCGTGTATCCGCCGATTGTTTGTCTGGCCACGCTTCCGTTCACCCCCCTCCCCCACCCCTTCACGGGAATGCCTCGCCGAGTGTCGTGGCTCTCCCCCTGCTACGAGGCTCCCGGCCGAGACGTTGCTCTCGATGCGGGGGGCCGTGGGGGTCGTGGGGGCCGTGGGGGTCGTGGGGGCCGTGGGAGTCGTGGGGGCGACAATCTTCCGTTGAGGGATTTGGCGGCGTCGCTTTGGCTCTCGGTTTGACTTTTTGCTTGTTGCTAAACAACAAAAAACAAGCCGCACCTTACCATAATAATAATAAAAAGGGGGCCTGTCCTGGCCCATCCCCCCCCCTCAACCAGTATATATACGGGGTAGTAGCTCTTGGAATCTCTCATTTACTTGATACAGCAAGCGTGCTGTGACGGTTCCACCTGAAGACGTCGTGATTTTTATTTTATTTTTATTTTATTTTACTTTTATACATTTTTATTTTTATTTTTTACCTACGTGACTTTACCGAAAAAACCTAAGAATAACAAAAAACAATTTTAAAAAATTAAATGTTTGGCACCCTGATCCAGGGGCACACATCGCCTCCTCTCTTGCGAATGACCTCGCTGGACCCCTTTGGCATTGTTCAGCTCCAAACACCGCCCGCAGTTCAAATCCCTGTGACCTCCATGGCAGGAGCTTGGGGAGGTCTCCATCCAGCAGTGGATTAACCATGGCTGCTGCTGCTGCTAATGATGATGATGACCATCATCATCATCGCGCTGGCGAACCGAGAGGAACAAAGCGGACGTCCAGAAGAAACGCCACTTTGGAAATCTCAAACAATCAACGCCGTGGCTCCGACATTCCACGTCCCTTGTGAAATGTGGCAACGTCAAAGACGCGGCCACGGAAGTGCGGTTCCGGCCACGCTCTGGACCGTGTGGGTTGGTAAACCCAGTGAAGTCTGCGCTCAATCTTGATTTGAAGCTTTCGTGACTGCAGGAATCCATCCTCTTTGGTTCTTTTGGTAAAGTCACGTAGGTAGAAATAAGTATAACCCGTAAAAACAAAGTTTTTCACTCTAAATCCTTTATATGCGTGGCGGCTAGAGTCCTCTCGTCCTCTGGCTTGAGATGGCTGTCACCTATGGGTCAGATGATTGTCTGCAGTATTAAACCATTGGTAATTAAATATTTATTTATTTTCCCTAAACAGTGTAAAATTTAGAAAAATTTTTCACGAACATTAATTGTCTCGCACAACGAGTCTGTGTGCAAAATGTCAGCTCGATTGGATCACGGGAAGTGGGTTAAAAAACGACCGAAAGGTTTGCACGGTCGTAAGCAAGCAAGCAAGCACGCAAGCAAGCAAGCGAACTTAATATAAAGGATTTAAAAAAGAAATCACGACGTTTCGGGCGCAACACACACAAGGGTCCGTCATCGTTCAACGGAGGAGGAAGAGCGACACGACACGAACTCTCCCTCCCTCTCTCTCTGCTGCTGCTGAAGCCCTCCCGTCGTAGCCAGCAGCAACAGCAGCAGCAGCAGATCTCCACATTGACATCGAGCTACTGAACCACATCGCCATACGCAAGGAGAAGACGGAGGTTCCGTGCAAAGTGACTCATACATATGCAGAGGCCGGTAGAGACCCCGTAGATGTACATCGTAGACAAGCCACATGAGTGCGCCTGTGGCAACGCAACCTCAACTGTGGACCCACACAGTAGACCCACTGCGATCTGCGCTTGTTCTTCAACGCAGGAGGAGGGGGAACAGCGACACGACACGAACTCTCTCTTCCTCCCTCTCTGCTGAAGCCCTCCCGTCATGGGCAGCAGCAGCAGCAGCAGACCTCCGTCATTGGCATCTTTAGCTAGTATTTAATTTAATTTATTATTTTATCTTTATACGTGACTTTACCGAAAGAACCAAAGAATAATTCCTGCAGTCACGAAAGCTCCAAAAGAAGTTTGATCTTTAGCTCCTGTTGCCGTATTGGGGGCCGTCCATAAATGACGTCACGCACCTGTGGGGGGGGGGGGGTCAGACATTTGTGACGATGTGTGACGAGGGGAGGGGAGGTGTTTGAGAAATGTGACGTCACATGGAAATGCGCAACTTGAAATAAATATAGACAACACGTTCTACTTAATTAAATATACTTTTTGATGTTTTCTCCTACAACATCAGTGCAGCGCCACATTAAATACGCACTATAATGACAATAGTTTAAAGCCATTTGAAGCATGTTTTATTTTGGGGAGGGCAGAGCTTTGTGACGTCATATTTGAGGGGGGGGGTCTGACTTGAGTGGCCTGTCTCCCCGACAGAACTGGTTTTCACCTGAGGACGGCTGCTTGCGTTGTGGCCGAAACGTCGTGAGAATTATTTTGTTATGTTTTTTTTATTTTACTACTTCCCTTCTACGTGACTTTACCGAAAGAACCAAGAAGATGAATCCCTGCAGTCACGAAAGCTTTAAATCGAAATAAAATAAAATGTTTCGCTCCGGATGACCGCTGCAAAGTATGATCTGTGTTTTGATTTAGTGTGCTGATCATAAAGGTGCATTTAATATTTTTGATACTCTTTCTGATGCTCCTGCTGTTGTGGAGTGACTCATGCAGCCAGCTTTGGCTGCAGAGTTTGGTGGTACATGTTGTTTATGTCGTTTATTGTGAAAATTCGGTCACAGTTCCTATGATCACTGTTACATTGCTTTTATGGCTTTATTTTGGAGAGATCGAAAAGTTTTTTGGTTTGGCCATGTTTGTTTGTTGTAGTACGGAGTTAGAATGATGGCCTTAATCTAAGTTGTCTTGTGGTTGTTGTTGTTGTTTGACTTGCATCCAACTGGTGTACGGTGCTTTGTCTGGAATATGTTGCTGTTTTTTCATGGATTTTCTGTTTGCACATAGTCACTTTAAGATGTTTTCGTGTCCATGTTTTTATCTTTTGTTTGTTGCGGTTGCACCCGATTCAAGAGCCGAATGGCTCACAGGGCTATACCAAATACATGAAACTGAAAACTTTTGTGACGAGGGGGGGGGGGATAAAAAAATCGTCCAAAATCGCGTCACGTCATTTATGGAAGGCCCCTTGCTGCTGCTGCTGCCACCACGCGCCACGGATGGCCGTGACGGTGCTGATTCGTGCACCCAGCACCCCAGCAGAGGGCGCGCTTGGCCAGAGGGTGAGTGGCAGTGGACCGAAAATGTTCCCCGCGTGAAAAGAAACAACCCCACAGAACAAAAGCAGAAGCCGTCTTGCCACAAGAGGGCGACCGCACACCAGCCAATCAGCGTGACGCCTGCCTTGCAGCCCTGACCCGAACCAATACGTAGGGAACTAATAAAAATTAACCCGTAAAAACAAAGTTTTTCACTATAAATTCTTCATATGCGTGGCATCGGTTTTATTTTATTATTCATTTCTATTTTTCTTGAGTAAGAGTTTCATTTTTATCACATTGGTATTTTAAATTAAATATAAGGAAAGTCGTATATAAGGATTATAAGGTTTTCAGTTTTTGTATGATTGTTTATATTGTAAATTTTTGTTGTTTTCTTGAATAATTTTCTGTGTTTAGGAAAATATATGATTGTGTTAGTGAAATTTTTTATTCCTAAAAAGTGGAAATTTTGGGAAAAAATTTTTCACGAAAATAAATTGTCACGCACAACGAGTCTGTGTGCAAAATGTCAGCTCGATTGGATCACGGGAAGTGGGTTAAAAAACGACCGAAAGATTTGCACGGTCGTAAGCGCGCAAGCAAGCAAGCTATTGAACTTAATATAAAGGATTTATAAAAAGTAGGGTTTCGTGATAGCACGTTCGCAGCGGTGCACAGACACACACGCAGCAAAACAACTCAACGCCATCGGCGATAATAGAACAGAGTGGCCTTGGAGGGAATGCGTACATATCAGGCGACGTTTCGGGCAATGGACCTTCCTCACAGCACATAGAGAGACCAGAGTGGTAGAGTGAGACATATCTACATCTAACAAAGAAAGTCCTTGACTCCTTTGCCCTATGAAACATCTGTCGATAAAACCTCGCGTTCTTGTCGCTTGCGTTGAAGAAATGCCACTAAAGTTAAGCACTCTCCCGGAGGGCCGCGTTTGCTGATAGAGCAAATCTGAGATCAGATTTGGAATCAGCACCCTGAAATTAATCTAGAACAGCTGCAAAAGTCCAGGCCAGAAATTTTTTTATTTTTTTTGTTGACCAGTGTAATAGAAAACCGTGGCCTCGGAGGGAATGCGTACATATCAGGCGACGTTTCGGGCAATGGACCTTCCTCACAGCACATAGAGAGACCAGAGTAGTAGAGTGAGACATATCTATATCTAACAAAGAGAGTCCTTGACTCCTTTTGCCCTATAAAACATCTGTCGATAGAAGCCTCGCGTTCGTGACGCTTGCGTTGAAGAAATGCCACTAAAGTTAAGCACTCTGCCAGAGGGCCGCGTTTGCTGATGGGATGCGTAGAAAGAAGAAGAACACACTCGCGTTCATTTATGCGGAGGGACGGAATCGCGTGACGTCATTTATGGACGGCCCCTCAGCTGTAGCCAGATTCATACTAAAGCAGCGCGCTAACCACTGCGCCACCGCTCCTCCATGTATACGTATTACGCTTACATGTACAGGGCTTCACTTCTCAAGAAGATATTTTCCGGAGGTCAGCCCCGGACAGCTCCAGCTGCAATAAAGCCTCGATCCGGTCCTGTGCCTCCCCAGGGTCGACTCAGGCTTAAATGAATATGTACCAGGTGCGGTGCGTACATTAGCACTGGGGAGCACAAAGGCGGCCAGGAGTGAGTGTTTCTGGCAAGACCGCCCCTCTCGCCCCGCGCGCCGTTCTGACCTTCATGAGCGATCACCGAAGGCACTCTCCCCAAAAGTCTGTGTGCCTATACGAGGGATCTTTGTATTTGTAGTCTGTGTTTATACAAAGCCAGTAAATCACCCCTCGCGGGGCCAAGCGGAATTTAAACAGTCAGGGCCGCCTTTGTCACTCCCCCTCCATCATCCCTCTCCTCCAACACCCTACATCCCTCCTCTTACCTCCTCTAGGCCGGGTGCTCAACGCGGATTGTCTTTGAAGGTGACATGAACCCAAGGGTATTCTCCACGTGAGTCTGTGGGTCTCTATGTGAGTCTGTGGGTTTCCGTGTGAGTCTGTGGGTCTCTGTGTTTGTGGGTCTCCGTGTTAATCTGTGGGTATCTCTGTATGAGTCTCTTTTTGAGTCTGTGGGTCTCTGTGTGAGTCTGTGGGTCTCTGAGTTTGTGGGTTTCTATGTGAGGCTATGGGTCTCTACGTGAGTCTGTGGGTCACTATGTGAGTCTGTGGGTCTCTATGTGAGTCTGTGGGTCTCTGTATTTCTGGGTCTCTATGTGAATGTGTGGGTCTCTATGTAAGTCTTTGGGCCTCTATTAAATTTCAAATCATCGGTGACCTTGGCTGAGATCATCAACTCACCACTGCAGCGGCTGCAACTCGGAGTGGAACCAAAGCATATCAGCGGTACCGCCGCAACATTTCTGACCTCTACGCCACACCCGGTCATCTTCCTCTCTCTCTCTGTCTCCATCACGGCACGATCCACCAATCCCCCACCCCAGCGCCCGTCTCTCAAATCCCTAGTGGGGCGATATGAGAGACGCGAGCGACGTGAAATAATCCCCGGGGGGGGAGGGGATTAGGGCAGTGGACGGATGAACCCCTGGGTGGGCTGTGAGTTCTAGATTTGAAGCTTTCGTGACTGCAAGGATTCATACTCTTAGGTTTTTTCGGTAAAGTCACGTAGGTAAAAATTAAAATTAATTAAAGTACTTGATAAGTCTTCTTCTTGGTTCTTTCGGTAAAGTCACGTAGAATGGAAATAATAAAATGATAAAAATAAAACATAATAAAATAATTCTCACGACGTTTCGGCCACAACGCAAGCAGCCGTCCTCAGGCGAAGACCAGGTCCATTCTACGTTACTTTACCGAAAGAACCAAGAAGATGAATACTTGATATGTACTTGATACAGCAATCGTGCTGTGACGGTTCCACCTGAAGACGGAAGCTTGTGTTGCCTCCGAAACGTCGTGATTTTTTATTTCACTTTTATTAATTTTAATTTTATTTTTTACCTACGTGACTTTACCGAAAAAACCTAAGTATATGTGTGCTGTGAGTGCTGAGTGGAATCTCACTCGAGATGTCCCACGCCGCTGTCCGCTCGCTTGCCGCATCTCAAATCCCGACGGCCGGGGGGGGTTGGGGGGGGGCTTCTCGCCACGCGCGCTGACTCGCTAAAGCCCCCCCCCCACCCCGTGGATCTCGTGGTCCAAACGGTGGCGCTTTTGACGCCAGGATTAGCCGTCATTGGCTGGCGTATGCGGTTTGTATAACAATATACGGGAATAGTGACCAACGGTGTTTGCGTGATGCTGCGTGATGATGCGGGGAGCGGTGGCGCAGCGGTCAGCGCTATGCCGCGCTACGAACCCCGGCCACCCGAGTTCGATTCCCGCTCACGGACAACGCCGGTGATAGCGATTATATTATCTGGACCGGTCCTGGGAACTCCCCGAGGTCGACTCAGCCTCAAATGAGTGCCTGGTGCGGTGCCTAAACATCGCTACTGTGTAACGTGGCGACTTTCAACAGGTGCTCGCAAACAGCACTTGCCCCACAAGCCAGTGAAGGGGCTACACGGGGGATCTTTGTCCTTGTCTGTCTGTGTGCAATGTGTGTGTGGGGAGCGGTGGTGCAACGGTTAGCGCTACGCCGCGCTACGAACCCGGCGACCCGAGTTCGATTCCCGCTCACGGCCAACACCGCCGGGCGACGATTATCTGAACCGGTCCTGAAAACTCCCCTAGGTCGGCTCAGCCTCAAATGAGTACCTAGTGCGGTGTGTAGTAAACATCGCCACTGGGGAGACAAAGGCGGCCGGGCGTGGCGCTGGCCACCCACTCCCTCCTCGCGTGCCGTTCGGGCCCTCATAGGTTGCTGCTCGCTAAGCAGCACTTGCCCCAACAGGTCGCGCTCGAGGTTACACGGGGGGCCTTTGTCTTTGCTGCGCACGAATAGAGAAGCCGCCTGCACTGAGATCGCCCATCGCAGTCATCTTCACGTCACCACCGTTGTGAGTCAGCGAGCACAAACGAGGCCATTGTGAATCTCCCCGTTGGCACGCGCCACTGACATTGAACTGCGAGGGCCGATCCAATGCCGACTTTTTATTTATTTATTTATTCATTTCTTCCTTCACAATTACTACTATAAGTAATATATATTTTAACTTTTTTAAAACACGCTTTTATTAAATGTACTATCATCTTCTTGGTTCTTTCGGTAAAGTCTCGTAGAAGGGAAATAATAAAATAATAAAAATTAAACATAAAATAATTCTCACGACGTTTCGGCCACAACGCAAGCAGCCGTCCTCAGGTGATGAACAGGTCTGTCGGGAAGACAGCATCTGAATGGGCACCACCAGACTTGGCAGCGTATATTTAAGTTGCGTTGGAGGGGGGAAGGGGCGCCTTGACAAAGGAATTTGCATATCAAGAGGAATGTAGCATATTTATGGGATGTACTAGTAATGGCAGAACTCCACGACTCGAGTGGGCCCGAAGCTTGCCATAACGTGAGAGGCCGTGGCCAATTACAGCCAACGTCAGTTGAGCGTGGACAATTAGACCCAAGCCGAAACATAACATATTAAAAGAATGTTTAAAAACATATATTTTTTATGATACAATATAGTGTTGTCATCAGTGTGACATAAGTATACCAAGTTTGCAGTCGATACCACATTGGGAAGTGGGTTAAAATAGAGTTACAAGATTTGAGGACACGACAACAACAACAGACAAAGTGAGTTAAATGAAAGCGTGTAACAATAATAGCCCAGAAATGTGTGTAACGCGCGTGACGTCACTGCACATGCCACCCACCCCCCCCCCCCGTAATTAATAATAAAATAATCATGAGCGTGTGAATTTCTACACTCACGCGGAAGAAGGTGGAGCGGAAAGATCTTTTTTTTACGCAAAGTCGCTCGCTTCAAAATGTGACGACGTTTTTTTTTCCAGAAAGTGACGGTCAAAAACAAATCTACGCAGCACAGTACGTGACGTCACCGCAAAAGAGCCCCCCCCCCCCCCTCAGTAATTACTATGATAAGCAAGACATTTTTTTTACGCAAATCCACTTTAAATTTGACGTCGTGTCTTCATTGAAAGCTGCTAAAATAAATAACTCTACACGGACGTTTCTTTACGTAAATACTACAGCTTCCGTCCCAGGACGGGCAAAAGGCTAGTTCATAACAATAGATTTTAAAACTTTTGAATGGTGGGCGTGGGGATTGTTTGACCATACTTCACCACAATGGTCAGCGCATGTTGTTGTTGTTGTTGAAGTGACCAATACGTGCCCAGGAACCAGTTCAGTGTACCGCTGATGATGGCCGTTGGCCGCGGCCGGGAATCGAACTCAGGTGGCCATGATAGGACCGCAGAACTTGGGAAATAAATTCTGGCACCTCGCTGCGTGGCAGCAGCTGCTGCCTCCCCGCTCACCTGTGGCTCCTCCTCCTGGCGCCACTGAGTCGTCCTCTCTCTCTGAGTCGTTCTCTCTGAGTCGTTCTCTCTCTCTCTGAGTCGTCCTCTCTCTCTGAGTCGTCCTCTCTCTCTCTGAGTCGTTCTCTCTCAGTCGTCCTCTCTCTCTCTGAGTCGTTCTCTCTCTCTCTGAGTCGTTCTCTCTCAGTCGTCCTCTCTCTCTCTGAGTCGTTCTCTCTCTCTCTGAGTCGTTCTCTCTCAGTCGTCCTCTCTCTCTGAGTCGTCCTCTCTCTCTCTGAGTCGTCCTCTCTCTCTGAGTCGTCCTCTCTCTCTCTGAGTCGTTCTTTCTCTCTCTGAGTGGTCCTCTCTGTCTGAATCGTTCTCTCTCTCTGCGTCGTCCTTTTTCTCTCTCTCTCTTTATGAGTCGTCCTTTCTCTCTCTCTCTGAGTCGTCCCCTCTCTCTCTCTCTCTGAGTCGTTCTCTCTCTCTCTGAGTGGTCCTCTCTGTCTGAATCGTTCTCTCTCTCTGCGTCGTCCTTTTTCTCTCTCTCTTTATGAGTCGTCCTTTCTCTCTCTCTCTCTGAGTCGTCCTCTCTCTCTCTCTCTGAGTCGTGCTCTCTCTGGCCAAACATTCTTCTCTATCTGTCTATACGAGGGCGATGAGCGGACACGGTGTAGCGGCAGCACGCTGAAAGCTGAGATTGTTATCATAATTAATATCACCGTTCCTCTTCCCCACGAAGCAATACTTATTTTATCGACCCCGAGGATCAAGAGATGATGGGCTGAGCCGATTGAACCCCAAACCGGGATTTGACCTCTCAACCTTTCCCGATGGCGAGCCGCTCGCTCGAGCCCCGATAATGCGCCCGTAAAGGCGGCGCAAATTGCCACCAAACGCGGATAATCTCCCCGCGGGCTATGCACATCACACCGTCGGATTCACTGCGCCCTCGAGAGTGACCCGCTCAGTAAATGTTTGGTAATAAATAAATAGACAACAACAGCAACAACAGCAGCATGCGCCCGTGGTGTAGCTCTCGTCAACGCACCCCGCTTGCAATCGATCCGATGGGTCGCCGCCCACAATCGCGATCGATCTTCCGGCGGGCGTGGTGAGTGATCGATCTGCCGGCGTGGTGAGTGATCGTGTCGATGTTGGGCCTCGGTCGGGACTCGAACTCAGATCGCGGTCGGTCGTGTGATGGACGGGGCCGCCGCGTCCCCGCAGCGAGTAAAACACGCGAGAGGGGAACTTCTGTGGTTGTTGTTGATGTTTTTGATGTTGTTGTTGATGTTGTTGTTGATGTTGTTGATGGTGTTGTTGATGTTGTTGTTGATGTTGTTGTTGATGTGGTTGTTGATGTTTTTGTTGTTGATGTTGTTGTTGATGTTGTTATTGATGTTGTTGTTGATGTTGTTGTTGTTGTTGTTGATGTTGTTGATGTTGTTGTTGATGTTGATGTTGTTGATGTTGTTGTTGATGTTGTTGATGTTGTTGATGTTGTTGTTGTTGATGTTGTTGTTGTTGGGTTCGCGCGGAGCTTTCTGGAGAGGCTCGCTGCCACGAGCGGCATCAGTCAGCACCCTGATGGGTCGACTCGAGGGACACAAATTCTGGAGTCCAAACACGGCCCCCCCCCCTATCCCCCCACCCTCTCCATCCCCCCCCACCTCCTTCCACCCCTACCCCCTTTGCCCCCCCATCCCCCACCCTCCCCATTTACCCCCCCTCCTTCCACTCTATCCCCTTTGCCCCCCCCCATCCCCCCACCCTCCCAATTTACCCCCCCCCACCTTCCACCTCTATCCCCTTTGCCCCCCTACCCCCCACGTCTTGGCAGACCACTAAACATCAAGGCGTGGTCATTGTCTTTGCCCGGCGGCGTCAGCGGCGTCAGTGGCGGTGGCTTCGCTGCACGTGGCTTATAATGCGGCGCAGTGCGGGCAGCAGCGAGGGTTGGTGGTTCACACACAGACACACACACAGACACACACAGACACAGACACACACACAGAGACAGACACAAACAGATGATGATGATGACGAGGATGTTGCGAGACTCCCTTCCCGCTGTGCGTCGAGGAGGAGGAGCCCGTACCTTGTGCCCTGACAGGTGAAGGCGGTAACAGTCAAAACACGTGGGCTCCCACGTGTTCCGTCCGCACGGGATTGAGCGTTGCACCGTCGCGCACGTTGAGTTTTCTCCGGGTGCTCCGGTTTCATTCCCGCATGCAAACACTAATTTTTTGGCCGATACCACCTCAATGTATAGAGGATCGCAGAGCTTGGGCAATTGTTGCTGCTGCTGCGTTCCCGCTCGTCCGAGTCGTTCTCTCTTCCAGAATCAGCGAGCACCGCCGTTCTGTGTTACGGGTCGCGTTTACGATCGGTAACGTCTCTCCGTATTACACTCGGGTTGTCAAAATCGACTCTCTCTCTATATTTTATTATTATTTTTGTTCCATGACCGGGTCACCGCATGGAGAGAAAACAAACATCTGGCTCCTGGTTTCCCAGTGGTGGTGTAGCGGTGAGCGCACCACACATGCCACCCAGAGGTAACACCAGTTCGATTCCATGGCCCGGCGCGGCAGTTAAAAACAATGGGGTTTCGTTTCGATTTAAAGCTTTCGTGACTGCAGGGATTCATTTTCTTGGTTCTTTCGGTAAAGTCACGTAGAAGGGAAATAATAAAAATAAAACATAATAAAATCATTCTCACGACGTTTCGGCTACAACACAAGCAGCCGTCCTCAGGTGAAGACCAGGTCTGTCGGGGTGGTGTTTCATTCAGACGCTGTCTCCCCGACAGACTTGGTCTTCACCTGAGGACGGCTGCTTGCGTTGTGGCCGAAACGTCGTGAGAATTATTTTATTATGTTTTATTTTTATTATTTTATTATTTCCCTTCTACGTGACTTTACCGAAAGAACCAAGAAAATGGGGTTTCGCTTGTTTAAATCAGCGCACTCATTGCTCTTAAGCGTCCGCTGGAAACCGTAACAGGCGATAGATTTTTAAAACGGTTACCGGTTTACTGGTTACAGGGTGACCACTATCATTTGATACATGAGTGACATATGTTAGTGAAAACTAATGGGGTTTTGTTTTTTTATCAGCGCAGTCATTGCTCTTAAACTTCCGCTGGAAACCGTAACCGGCAAATCGATTTCAAAACGGTTACCGGTTTATTGGTTACAGGGTGACAACCCTAGTTTATACAAGGGCGACGTGTTAGTCCACGCAGCTTCAAACAAGTTCCTGGAACGGTGTGTAAACATTTCTACTAGGGAAGACAAAGACGGCCTGGTGCTCGTCACGTCATCACCTCGTGAGGCGTGTCGATGCTCATAGGTGCTGGTGTTGGATGGAGGTGCTGCTGATGATTCTGATGGTACTGCTGCTGCTGCTGATGATGATGCTGATGATGGTGACCGTGCACCCCGCAACGTGGCCCCGCTGTTGTTGTCTGTGGCCGCGCCCCCGTGACGTTTTGCTCGGTACCCCTCGAAAGTTCGAGAGATGTGTCCACTCCCGTGACCCCTCCGGCCTGAGAGCGGGACTCCATCTTCTTGGTTCTTTCGGTAAAGTCACGTAGAATGGAAATAATACAATAATAAAAAAAAACATCATAAAATCATTCTCGCGACGTTTCGGCCGCAACGCAAGCAGCCATCCTCAGGTGAAGAACAGGTCTGTCGAGAAGACAGAGTCCTTCTTTCTGTCGAGAAGACAGAGTCCTTCTGTCTGTCGAGAAGACAGAGTCCTTCTGTCTGTCGAGAAGACAGAGTCCTTCTGTCTGAAGGACTCTGTCTTCTCGACAGACCTGTTCTTCACCTGAGGACGGCTGCTTGCGTTGTGGCCGAAACGTCGTGAGAATTATTCTATTATGTTCTATTTATATTATTTTATTATTTCCATTCTACGTGACTTTACCGAAAGAACCAAGAAGATGAATCCCTGCAGTCACGAAAGCTTTAAATCGAAATTTAACGGGACTCCACTTCAAACCTGTCTAGGGTCTCGGCAAAACCCGCACGGCGAGCGCGGAGAAACCGCAACGCACAACGCGGGGTCCCGTGGAGAGGGTCATTGCACGAAACGTCACCTGGTGAACATACGGGTACGTGTGAAAGGTAGAGGCGCAGCCCTGCAAAGTGCTCGCTCACGTCACCGCCGGTGGAAGGGGGCCGTCCATAAATGACGTCACGCATCTAGGAGAGGGGGGGGGGGTCAGACATTTGTGACGATGTGTGACGAGGGGGGGGGGTGAGAAATGTGACGTCACATAAAAATGCGCAACTTTAAATAAATATAGACAACACGTTCTACTTAATTAAATAGACTTTTTAATAAATGTTTTTTCCTACAACATCAGAGTGCAGCGCCACATTAAATACGCACTACAATGACAATAGTTTAAAGTGATTTGAAGCGTGTTTTATTTTTTTGTGGGGGGGGGGCAGAGCTTTGTGACGTCATATTTGAGGGGGGGGTCTGACTTTTTGTGACGCCGTGTGACGAGGGGGGGGGGGTAAAAAATCGCCAAAATCGTGGGTAGGAGGGGGGGGGCAGGAGGGGGGGTAGGAGGGGAGGTGGGCAGGAGGGGGGGTAGGAGGGGGGGTGGGCAGGAGGGGGGGGTAGGAGGGGGGGTAGGAGGGGGGGTAGGAGGGGGGGGCAGGAGGGGGGCAGGAGGGGGGGCAGGAGGGGAGTTAGGAGGGGGGGTGGGCAGGAGGGGGGCAGGAGGGGGGGGCAGGAGGGGGGGTGAGTAGGAGGGGGGGTGAGGAGGGGGGGGTGAGGAGGGGGGGGTGAGTAGGAGGGGGGTGAGTAGGAGGGGGGGTGAGTAGGAGGGGGGAGGGGGTGAGTAGGAGGGGGGGGCGGGTAGGAGGGAGGGGGTAGGAGGGGGGGTGAGTAGGAGGGGGGGTAGGAGGGGGGGGTGTAGCGTGAGAGCCCCTGGTGTAGTCGAGCGACACCTGGCGACCGCTTGCGTGGAGCTAAGAAGGAGGCCTCCATCCTCCCCCCTCCCTCCTCCCCCCGGGCTCCTCCTGCAGTCTCCTCCCCTCTACACCTCGCAATGGACGCGGCCTCGGCACACACGGAGCGGACTCTCGCACCTCTACTGCTGCTCGCAGTGAGTGTCCGCCTCCCCTCCTTCCCAGACCACCACCACAACCACCACCACCACCACAACAACCACAGCCACAACAACAACCACCACAACCCTGCGCCGTGGAAGGCCGCGCCGGCTCGCGGACCGTGGGCCTGCCGGGCTCGACTCGTTCCGGGGGCCGCACCGCCCGGGCCACGTCTAAGGGGACACCCCCAGGGGGTAGCCCTGAAGGGGGTACCCCTACCCCCTTAGCCCCTTACCCCCAAGCCCCCCTACCGAGGTTCGACTCTGAACCTGGGCCACCCATTGGGGTCTGGCGTGGTCCCCCAGAATGTTGTGTGGTTACCGGTCTCTCTACAGTCGAGGGAGGAGGGGGGTGGTGATGGTGGTGGTGGTTCCGCAAGTTGACCCCCGATACCCCCTCGCTGGTCCCCTCCAGCACGACGACCCTCGAGGCGTAGAGGTCAACGAGGGGATCTCGACGGGGTTCACGGTGGACAGTGCCGTGGCATGGAGCGGCGGGGCGGGGGGTCGAGAGGGGGTCCGGCCAGGTCCGGATGTGGAGGAGATTTGAGTGCGTGTAGTGTGTAGAGTGTTGTGTAGTGTGTTGTGTCTGTGTGTAGAGTGTAGTGTGTTGTGTCTGTGTGTAGAGTGTGTTGTGTCTGTGTGTGTAGTGTGTTGTCTATCTGTGTAGTGTGTTGTCTGTGTGTAGAGTGTTGTGTGTAGTGTAGTGTGTTGTCTATGTGTGTGTAGTGTGTAGAGTCTGTGTAGTGTGTTGTCTATGTGTATGTAGTGTAGTGTGTAGAGTCTGTGCAGTGTGTTGTCAATGTGTGTGCGTAGTGTGGTGTGTGTAGTGTGTGTGTAGAGTCAGTGTGTTGTGTGTGTAGTGTGTTGTCTGTGTGTGTAGTGTGTTGTCTATCTGTGTGTGTAATGTGTTGTCTGTGTGTGTCATGTCTGTGTGTAGTGTCTGTGTGTGTCATGTCTGTGTGTGTAGAGTGTTGTGTCTGTGTGTAGTGTGTAGAGTCTGCGTGTGTAGTGTGTTGTGTGTGTAGTCTGTGTGTCGTCTGTGTGTGTAGTGTTGTCTGTGTGTGTAGTATGTCGTGTCTGTGTGTTGGCGAGCACCTATCAGTTTACCGTGTTGAGTACACCACACAGAGTACACCACACAGAGTACATCACACAGAGTACACCACACAGACTACACCACACAGACTGCACCACACAGAGTACACCACACAGAGTACTGTGTACTGTATGTACACACACACGACTGGACTACGTTACTGGGTGTCAACGTGCACAGTCTCATGGAGGGGCCACGTGCAGCAGTGGATAGAGTCTGATGGCGTTAACTTTGGTTGTTACAGATTGCTGTCCACGAGGTGCGGGGTGCTTGCTGCTGCTGCTGCTGTTCGTGTGGGAATGGACAGTGGTGAAGATGGTTGTGGAACTTGTTGATGATGCTGATGATGGTGGTGATTGTGTGTTAATGTTGGGTGATGGTGGTGTTCATGTCAAATAACGACGGAGGTGACGTTTGATGATGATGATGGTGAAGATGTGAACGCTGATGGTGAGGTGCATGTCTGTTCTTGTGTGATTTTTAAATGATAACGATGGCAACAGCAATGATTAAGTTAATCATATTAAGTAGGATGATGATGATGTTGGTGATGATGTGCTGTCATTGGTTGTGATGGTGACAACGATAGTGATGGTGGTGGAGATGACAATGCTGCTGCTGCTGGTGATGATGGTGATGATGATGATGATGGTGGTGATGGTGGTGGTAATGTTGATGATGTTAGGAGCAAAGTGATTGTGAATTGTTGATGTTTGGGCCATCTGAATTACGGCTGTCTGGCTTGCCTCCGCTTTTAAATGTGGCGCCTTCTGATTGGCTGGCCCGGCCCGTGACGTCACCGGCAAGACGCTTTACATTTGGAAGCGCGGATAGACAATGAGGGGGGGGGGGGGGTCGGGTTCCGCGTTCTGATTGGTCGAGACTGTAACGCTTACTCTTATCCAGTGTACGTATTCTAGAGTGCCTATACGTGATGATGTGCGCTTTGAATATTATAATACAAAGTTCTCTATGAAAATGCACGGAGTTTATCTTTACGCATGAGTAATATATAGTATGGCAAGGTTCTATGGGACTTTATATATGCTAATACCAGACTTAATGTATACACGCTTAGTGTAACGTGCATAACTTTGTATTATAAAGTTAGGTGTCGTACACTTTGTGTGTGTGTACATGAACAGCGCTGTCTGTCTCTCCACTGCTGGATGATGGCCTGTGCGGCCCGTGTGGGTTCTTTGACCATACTTCACCACGCGGGTCGGTGCTAGCGGGGAGCATAGAAATACAGCGCAGCAATCGATGTTTCTGCATTGGCCCTCTGCTGCCCGCCATGGCAACCCTGGCATAGCAACCCTGGCATGGCAACCGTGCCATGGCAACCCTCCCATGGCAACCCTGGCATGGCAACCCTCTCATGGCAACCCTCCCATGGCAACCCTCCCATGGCAACCCTCCCATGGCAACCCTGGCATGGCAAACCTCCCATGGCAACCTTGGCATGGAAACCCTTCCATGGCAACCCTGGCATGGCAATCCTCCCATGGCAACCTTGGCATGGAAACCCTCCCATTGCAACCCTGGCATGGCAATCCTCCCATGGCTACCGTGCCATGGCAACCCTGGCATGGCAACCCTGGCATGGCAACCCTCCCATGGCAACCCTGGCATGGCAACCCTGGCATGGCAACCCTCCCATGGCAACCGTGCCATGGCAACCCTCCCATGGCAACCCTGGCATGGCAACCCTGGCATGGCAACCCTGGCATGGCAACCCTGGCATGGCAACCCTGCCATGGCAACCCTGCCATGGCAACCCTGGTATGGCAACCCTGCCATGGCAACCCTGGCATGGCAACCTTCCCATGGCAACCGTGCCATGGCAACACTGGCATGGCAACCCTGGCATGGCAACCCTGGCATGGCAACCGTGCCATGGCAACCCTGCCATGGCAACCCTGGTATGGCAACCCTGCCATGGCAACCCTGGCATGGCAACCTTCCCATGGCAACCGTGCCATGGCAACACTGGCATGGCAACCCTGGCATGGCAACCCTGGCATGGCAACCGTGCCATGGCAACCCTGCCATGGCAACCCTGGTATGGCAACCCTGCCATGGCAACCCTGGCATGGCAACCTTCCCATGGCAACCGTGCCATGGCAACACTGGCATGGCAACCCTGGCATGGCAACCCTGCCATGGCAACCCTGCCATGGCAACCGTGCCATGGCAACCCTGGCATGGCAACCCGCAAGGCCTATCGCACGCACCCTGTGTGTGTGCGCGATGGTTTCAAGTTGGCTTTGTTTAACCCGGTGAGATCTCAAAGGTTACCGGGATAAAAGTCTCATTCGCCTGAGCGAGCTGGGTCCAGCGCTGTCCAGGCTCAACCGCTTCTAGGCTTTGCGAGATGTGGTGACCCGCGTGCCGGGTGGAGGAGGAGGGGGGGTCAGGTGACCGTGACGGGCATCGGAAGTGGTTCTCAGAGATGGCCGTGCAAGGGGAAGAAGAAGACCCCTGGTGCCGGACGCTCGATTCATCGTTTTAACTCTTCCAGAAGGCCACGTGGCTGATGAAATTTGTCAATCATCTTTTTGTTGTTGTTGTATATAAATGAGGGACAGGTATGGGAAGGAGGCGGATTGTCTGCCGATTTAGTTTGGGAGTTAAATTCTAAATTCTCCACAGTGACGTTCGTGGTTATTCTGTGTTGTGCGTCATGGAGAGTTTGGCGTCAAACCTGGACCCATGTCGAACAGAGAGGGTGCTTGCCAATACTATTTGCTCTTCGATTTAGCAGATAAAGCCCACTGAGATATTAGCTCTCTTTCACAGGTAACCTGGCCTCACGTGACGGCTCATTGAAGTGGTTAATCGCGGTGTGGGAACTTATAGGGGGCAGCCAAATAATCTCAAGCGCACGTTTCTAAATGAGGAGGGCAGAACGGCTGTAACGCAGAGAGCACGCGACCACCACGGGGAGAGGGAACGCGCTGACTCCAAATATACAACAGGCATCGTCGGGGTCCGGCATCGAACCCACGGCCTCCTGCGTACCAGGCGAGGGAGAACGGCATCTCCCCGCCGCCGCCGCGGCGCCCGGTTCGGCGACATCGTTACGCCACGGCGCTAACTCGGCGGGTCCCTCGCGAACGAGCGTGAAGCGGATTTCCTGGGTAAACAAGCGCCGTGACGATGGCGACGGCGAGATGAGTGGCGGCCCCGGCGCCGATTTGAACAGCGAGGCACTCGAACGTTTGTTAGGCCGAGCTTTTTTCTCGATTGTCATCCGATCGACCAGGTCAGAGGTCACGCTGAGCAGTGGGCCAGTACTGATGCTATGCGTGTGGCATCTCCTGGGGTCACTATTATTATTATTGTGCTTTTTTGCCCAGGAAAGCCTCCCTGAGTCTTAAGACTATTTCATAGCTAATAGGGTTTTTCCCCTTTTTTTCTGGCAACAAAACTGACACCTTTTGCAAGGAATCATGTTTACATTAACCACAATACTTGCAGTCAAATGCAAACAAAAAACAATACTCTGATAATTTATGCATTGTCCTTGAAACTTATTTTTTGTTTCCATTTGACTGCAAGTATTTTGGTTAATGTCAACATGATTCCTTGCAAAAGGTGTCAGTTTTGTTGCCAGAAAAAAAGTGGGAAAACCCCTATTAGTATATTTTGGTACTGGCAAAGGAGGTCCCATGATATTTCATAGCTGTCAACCCGTACAGTTTATTCTTGTACAGGCAAATTACGTTTTCAGGTCCATACGGCGTGCAGCCGTTTCAATACGGGCAAAAATAAAAATAAATGTTCCTCTTTGTTTGTGTTGCTCCCTTGTGATGGGACTTTGGGGGATGAACTTTGAGAATTTATAATAGCACGGGATGACCAATAAGGTCTGAATTGGTCTGCAATAAGGTAGGCACCGATAAGAGGTTGATGGCTATGCTATTTTTCATGAGGATCCTGCTACATCAGGACAATACTAATATGAATAATATGATGTTTGGTATTGGCGCTGTCGTTTCGATAGCGCCAATACCTGTCGACAGCGCAGGGCAATCATCATTAAGGAAGACGCCTCTGTGTGGAGGACTGTTGTAGTTCCACAGTGGGTGGGGGTTGATGTTGTTGGCATGTGTGTGATCCCAGTTGAGCAATTTGTGGTTTAATTTTTCACGTTTGGTAAGTTTGGACTGTGACGCTGGCAAATATTGCAGCGTTACAAGCTGTGAACGCGAATAACTGATGGTGCCACTCTTGAGCTGACTGACTGCGCTACTCTTGTATGTCATGCAGGCCACGTGGATCAGCCAGGTGCTGGGCAGCACAGTAAACCTCAACACCGAGAACGTGGACAGCATATTAGGTAACCACAGCACCCTCGCTTTGACTCACACTCTTGCTCACACTCTTGCTCACACTCACATTCATTCTCACCCCCCTCACACTCTCACAAGACAAAGATCCCCCGTATAGCCTTAACAGATTGTAGGAGCAAGTGCTGTTAGCGAGCATCTATAAAGGCCGGAACGGCACACGAGGGGGTGGGTGGCCAGCACCACGCCTGGCCGCCTTTGTCTCCCTAGTGGCGATGTTTACACATCGCACCAGGTATTCATTTGAGGCTGAGTCGACATAGGAGAGGCCCAGGACCGGTTCAGATAATCGTCACTGGTGGTGTTGGCCGTGAGCGGCAATCGAACCCGTGTCGCCGGGTTCATAGCGCAGCGCTCTAACCGCTACACTACCGCTCTCACACACACCATTAAAGCCTTGCTCACGCTCAAACCCTCATAGCCTCACTCACCTCACTCACACCCACACACACCCTCACTCACGAGGTATCATATCGAATGCGGTGATGTGTAAGTAATACAGGTAAAGGTGTAGCAGACCTGCTATTCTATGGGGACCTCATTTGCCAGTAAAAATATGATAATTGGTTCTTTACCCTTCTATCTGGCAACAAAACTGACACCTTTTTGCAAGGAGTCATGTTTGCATAGACCGCAATACCTGCAGTCATAAATACAAACAAAAGACATAACTCTGATAATGTGCACTGTCCTTGAAGTTGATTGGTCCACACCCGAGACAGCTTTCCTTCGAGCCTAGTCTCATATGGGTTGGACCAGATGACGCCAAAAGGCGCACAACTCAAGGACAATGCACCATCAGAGTATGAGAGCTCGGGGCAAGCATCTACACTATGGGGACCTCATTTGCCAGTAAAAATATGATAATTGGTTCTTTACCCTTCTATCTGGCAACAAAACTGAGTTGTGCGCCTTTTGGCGTCATCTGGTCCAACCCATATGAGACTAGGCTCGAAGGAAAGCTGTCTCGGGTGTGGACCAATCAACTTCAAGGACAGTGCACATTATCAGAGTTATGTCTTTTGTTTGTATTTATGACTGCAGGTATTGCGGTCTATGCAAACATGACTCCTTGCAAAAAGGTGTCAGTTTTGTTGCCAGATAGAAGGGTAAAGAACCAATTATCATATTTTTACTGGCAAATGAGGTCCCCATAGTGTAGATGCTTGCCCCGAGCTCTCATACTCTGATGGTGCATTGTCCTTGAGTTGTGCGCCTTTTGGCGTCATCTGGTCCAACCCATATGAGACTAGGCTCGAAGGAAAGCTGTCTCAGGTGTGGACCAATCAACTTCAAGGACAGTGCACATTATCAGAGTTATGTCTTTTGTTTGTATTTATGACTGCAGGTATTGCGGTCTATGCAAACATGACTCCTTGCAAAAAGGTGTCAGTTTTGTTGCCAGATAGAAGGGTAAAGAACCAATTATCATATTTTTACTGGCAAATTAGGTCCCCATAGTGTAGATGCTTGCCCCGAGCTCTCATACTCTGATGGTGCATTGTCCTTGAGTTGTGCGCCTTTTGGCGTCATCTGGTCCAACCCATATGAGACTAGGCTCGAAGGAAAGCTGTCTCGGGTGTGGACCAATCAACTTCAAGGACAGTGCACATTATCAGAGTTATGTCTTTTGTTTGTATTTATGACTGCAGGTATTGCGGTCTATGCAAACATGACTCCTTGCAAAAAGGTGTCAGTTTTGTTGCCAGATAGAAGGGTAAAGAACCAATTATCATATTTTTACTGGCAAATGAGGTCCCCATAGTGTAGATGCTTGCCCCGAGCTCTCATACTCTGATGGTGCATTGTCCTTGAGTTGTGCGCCTTTTGGCGTCATCTGGTCCAACCCTTATGAGACTAGGCTCGAAGGAAAGCTGTCTCGGGTGTGGACCAATCAACTTCAAGGACAGTGCACATTATCAGAGTTATGTCTTTTGTTTGTATTTATGACTGCAGGTATTGCGGTCTATGCAAACATGACTCCTTGCAAAAAGGTGTCAGTTTTGTTGCCAGATAGAAGGGTAAAGAACCAATTATCATATTTTTACTGGCAAATGAGGTCCCCATAGTGTAGATGCTTGCCCCGAGCTCTCATACTCTGATGGTGCATTGTCCTTGAGTTGTGCGCCGTTTGGCGTCATCTGGTCCAACCCATATGAGACTAGGCTCGAAGGAAAGCTGTCTCGGGTGTGGACCAATCAACTTCAAGGACAGTGCACATTATCAGAGTTATGTCTTTTGTTTGTATTTATGACTGCAGGTATTGCGGTCTATGCAAACATGACTCCTTGCAAAAAGGTGTCAGTTTTGTTGCCAGATAGAAGGGTAAAGAACCAATTATCATATTTTTACTGGCAAATGAGGTCCCCATAGTGTAGATGCTTGCCCCGAGCTCTCATACTCTGATGGTGCATTGTCCTTGAGTTGTGCGCCTTTTGGCGTCATCTGGTCCAACCCATATGAGACTAGGCTCGAAGGAAAGCTGTCTCGGGTGTGGACCAATCAACTTCAAGGACAGTGCACATTATCAGAGTTATGTCTTTTGTTTGTATTTATGACTGCAGGTATTGCGGTCTATGCAAACATGACTCCTTGCAAAAAGGTGTCAGTTTTGTTGCCAGATAGAAGGGTAAAGAACCATTTATCAGACCTGCTATTGCTTGATCGTGGGCGACAGTCGACGAGAATGAAACTGTGACCACACGAACTTCACAGTTTTCACTGGAACTCCGCAGGCTGGCGTTGATTCAAGTTAAGCGCCACGTTCTTAGTATCGACCTAGCTCAAGCTCCCTTCTACGTGACTTGACTCGGGCTCATTTCAGGCTTTGCCTCTAGACCCAGCTCGGGCTCGAGCCGCTCCGTTGCATACAAAGAGGCGCGAGTGAGCTGCTCAGCTGTGGCCTGGCTCAAGGTCAGACTCATGGAAACATCCTGAGAATGGCTGGGACCATGCTTGGAGCACGCGGCTTTGAGCCATGGCTCACTTGAGCCAGAGCCAAGCCTGAGCTGAGCCGTGACTCGGGATACGGACCTCAGAATATGGATTGAAGTTTACATTAACAATGTAATATGAATACGAATCATGTTAAGTTTCATACAGCGTCCTTTATTGAATCTCACAAAAGCTGAGGATCCACAGACGAGCGGGAAGGCTGCAGCCAGACAGTTGCCCAAGCTCTACAGTTCTCTATTTCTCAGGACGCTTTCAGCCAATTAATAGATAGATTTTATTTATTTCAGCTGGAAGTGCCCAACGAGCTGCTAGGCTCTATTTTGTGAGTGTCCTGCGATGGTACAGGTGTTGTATTGTACAATTCTTAGTGACACAAGCATGTTCACATAGGTCGCGATACAAAACGGCTTCATACACGTTACGGGGACGATGAGTGTTTATGCAACGTGAATGCAACGTTGCTCACCGAGCTTACCCACCCCCCCGGTCTGGCCCCGCGGCTCTGTGCGCCGCGGTGCAGGTTCCGCGGATCTGGTGATGGTCAACTTCTACGCGGACTGGTGAGTGTGCTCCTCCTGTTTACGATGTCAGAGTTTGATCCGAGATCTGAAGTAAAATCTCTCGGGCTCCGGTTGGCCACCTCGTGTTGGGTCTTCTTTACGTGCGTCTCCGGACCAACAGACGGACGACGGCACGAGCACTCTCAGCACGCGCGGCGTCGTGGACAAAACGTGGCATTTGCTATCCTTTAATTTGTTGAGTTTTTTTTGTCGTTTTGGGTGACAACCCAGGTCGCTGGGGCGAATGAGACTCCTGTCCCGGTCCCTTGAGTTCTCACCGGGTTACACAGACTCCAACTTGAGACTTGGCAGCGCTATTTTCCGAGTTGTAACATATACAGTGAGGGAAAAAAGTATTTGATCCCCTGCTGATTTTGTACGTTTTCCCACTGACAAAGAAATGATGAGTCTATAGTTTTAATGGAAGGTTTATTTGAACAGTGAGAGACAGAATTACAACAACAAAATCCAGAAAAAACGCATATCAAAAATGTTATAAATTGATTTGCATTTTTATGAGGGAAATAAGTATTTGACCCCCTCTCAATCAGAAAGATTTCTGGCTCCCAGGTGTCTTTTATACAGGTAACGAGCTAAGATTAGGAGCACACTCTTAAAGGGAGTGCTCCTAATCTCAGCTTGTTACCTGTATAAAAGACACCTGCTCACAGAAGCAATCAATCAATCAGATTCCAAACTCTCCACCATGGCCAAGACTAAAGAGCTCTCCAAGGATGTCAGGGACAAGATTGTAGACATACACAAGGCTGGAATGGGCTACAAGACCATCGCCAAGCAGCTTTGTGAGAAGGTGACAACAGTTGGTGCGATTATTCGCAAATGGAAGAAACACAAACGAACTGTCAATCTCCCTTAGCCTGGGGCTCCATGCAAGATCTCACCTCGTGGAGTTGCAATGATCATGAGAACGGTGAGGAATCAGCCCAGAACTACACGGGAGGATCTTGTCAATGATCTAAAGGCAGCTGGGACCATAGTCACCAAGAAAACAGTTGGTAACACACTACACCGTAAAGGACTGAAATCCTGCAGCACCCGCAAGGTCCCCCTGCTCAAGAAAGCACATATACATGCCCGTCTGAAGTTTGCCAATGAACATCTGAATGATTCAGAGGACAACTGGGTGAAAGTGTTGTGGTCAGATGAGACCAAAATGGAGCTCTTTGGCATCAACTCAACTCGCCGTGTTTGTAGAAGGAGGAATGCTGCCTATGACCCCAAGAACACCATCCCCACCGTCAAACATGGAGGTGGAAACATTATGCTTTGGGGGTGATTTTCTTTTAAGGGGACAGGACAACTTGACCACATCAAAGGGACGATGGACGGGGGCCATGTACCGTCAAATCTTGGGTGAGAACCTCCTTCCCTCAGCCAGAGCATTTAAAATGGGTCGTGGATGGGTATTCCAGTATGACAATGACCCAAAACACACGGCCAAGGCGACAAAGGAGTGGCTCAAAAAGAAGCACATTAAGGTCCTGGAGTGGCCTAGCCAGTCTCCAGACCTTAATACCATAGAAAATCTGTGGAGGGAGCTGAAGGTTCGAGTTGTCAAACGTCAGCCTCGAAACCTTAATGACTTGGAGAAGATCTGCAAAGAGGAGTGGGACAAAATCCCTCCTGAGATGTGTGCAAACCTGGTGGCCAACTACAAGAAACGTCTGACATCTGTGATTGCCAACAAGGGTTTTGCCACCAATTACTAAGTCATGTTTTGCAGAGGGGTCAAATACTTTTTTCCCTCAATAAAATGCAAATCAATGCGTTTTTCTGAATTGTTTTGTTGTTATTCTGTCTCTCGCTGTTCAAATAAACCTACCATTAAAATGATAGACTGATAATTTATTTGTCAGTGGGCAAACGTACAAAATCAGCAGGGGATCAAATACTTTTTTCCCTCACTGTATCGAGGGCTACTAACGCGTCGCTCTTGAGCCGAGCAAGTTTAGTGTTGTAGGAGCATCGGGGGAAAGAGACGATGATGGGAGGAGGGAATTCCAGAGCGGAGCAGAGCGAGGGTAGAAGCAGAGAGAGAAGTGAAGCGAAACGCGCCGCTGACGTGAGCCGTGGCCAGGAATGGAGCCCCCGACGGCCTAAACGTGCGCGCTAATACGGTCGGTCGCCAGCGCTGTCGTTCAACCCCACCAGGAGTGGGGGGGGGGGGGGTGTGCGACGTGGGAGCAGGGGTCGGATCATTAGCCTAAAGGTCACGGGGTCTTGTGTGGCGCCCGTCATCTCTCCTCCCCCCCCCTCTCCACGTGGTCACGATGCCGACCCTGCCCTGCCGCTCTTGTCGATTTCGCCACGGGCCTCCTGTGCCGTCGCGCGTCCGCGCTCGGGGTGGCGGATCAGCGCCAGGGTTCGTTAGGGTCCGTTTAACGAGTCCGCGGGGGCACGCGCGGGGGCAGGGGGGGGGGCAGGGGGGGCGGCGGCCAGGGCCCTGTTTGTAATTAGGGGGTTGTAATTGGGGTTGCTCCCCGGTCCTCCGTGGCGCGCCCTTTGTTTAATTCCGGCTAATGTAGCGAACAGGCGAGCAGGCGGCCTAACGAGCGCGCGTGCGGATTTGTGTTATCGCTGCGACTAAGCGCGTGCTCGTGTCACCCGGGAGAGCCTCGCCGAGTCTCGAGGCTCGCTCTCGGGAGGGTCCTGCCAAGTCCGTCACAGTAGGGGTGGGGCGGGCGCGATGATGCTGCTGTTGCTGATGTCCCAGTTGAGCGCTTTGCAGGCGGCATTTGCAGCATCGCGATGTTTGGGCCGATACCGCTTGTTACGCTGTCCGGTTTTATTTACGTGATGGGAGCGGGCCGGAGAAATCCGGAGGAGACCCATGCAGAGCAGGTGGAGAATAAATATCCACACGCTGCGCACATTAAGCTCCCGGGTCAGGAATCGAACCCGGGCGCTCGTTGCTGTGAGGCACGAGTGTCATCACTGCAACACGGCCGCCGGTTTTCCCCACGTCACGCGTGTGGTGCACGCGTGTTGCGTGTTGCACGCGTGGTGCACGCGTGTTGGGCGCGTGGTGCGCGTGTGTTACATGTGTGGGGCACGTGTGTTACATGTGTCCTGCACGTGTGTTAGATGTGTGGTGCACGTGTATTACATGTGTGGGGCACGTGTGTTACATGTGTCCTGCACGTGTGTTACATGTGTCCTGCACGTGTGTTGCATGTGGTGCACCTGTGTTACGCGCGTGGTGCGCGTGTGTTACATGTGTGGGGCACGTGTGTTACATGTGTCCTGCACGTGTGTTACATGTGTGGTGCACGTGTGTTACATGTGTGCTGCACGTGTGTTGCATGTGGTGCACGTGTGTTACATGTCTCCTGCACGTGTGTTACATGTGTGGTGCACGTGTGTTATGCGTGTGTAGGTGCCGCTTCAGTCAGATGCTGCACCCCGTGTTTGACGAGGCGGCCCACATGGTGCAGCAGGAGTTCCCGGGGGACAACTCCATCGTGTTTGCGCGCGTCGACTGTGAACTCCAAGGTGCCTGCAGACCCACCACGTCGCTCTCGCATCATCATCACGCTGCACCACCGCTCACACACAGACACACAAAGATCCCCCGTATAGCCTGAACAGACTGTTGGGGCAAGTGCTGTTAGCGAGCACCTATGAAGGCTGGAACGGTACACGAGGGGGTGGGGGGGCCAGCATCGCGCCCGACCGCCTTTGTCTCCCCAGTGGCGATGTGTACACACCGCACTAGGTACTCGTTTCAGGCCGAGTTGACCTAGGGGAGGCCCCGGACAGGTTCAGAAAATCGCCACTGGTGTTGGCCGTGAGTGGGAAGCAAACTCCGGTTGCCGGGTTTGTAGCCCAGCGCGCTAACCGCTGCACCACCGCTCACCACACAGACACAAAGACAAAGATCCCCCGTAAAGCCTTTACAGACTGTAGGGGCAAGTGCTGTTAGCGAGCACCTATGAAGGCCGGCACGGTATAAGAGGGGGTGGGGTGGCCAGCACCACGCCCGACCGCCTTTGTCTCCCCAGTAGCGATGTTTACACACCTCACCAGGTACTCATTTGAGACTGAGTCGACCTAGGGGAGGCCCGGGACCGGTTCAAGATAATCGCCACTGGTGTTGGCCATGGGCAGGAATTGAACCCGTGTCGCCGGGTTCATAGCGCAGCTCGCTAACCACTACACTACCGCTCCCCACACACAGACACACACAGACATACACAGACACACAACAACAACAACCGCCATTCGCCACCACGCTTGTGCTAGGCCATGTGCACCTTGAGGCCACGTGAAGTATCGAACGCCCGCTGGCAGGAGGTCATGGGGCAGACCCAGGTGCCACGGGTCGACTGACCGAGATGACCGAGATGACTGGCTGATGCACCACCTGTGCCCCCTACTGTACCAACTTGCTGTGCTTTAGCCACCCAGCGCTCCGCTTGTTGTTGTGAGCGTCGCTCCTCCACCCTCTGTTGTTGTTGGAAGGCGACTGCCTCCAACTGCCCAGTAGCGTCCTTCATGATCCTCCTCCACAGAGGCCGATCTTGACACCGCTGGTACCAGTCATTGGCAAGTCCACTCAGCTCCACGTCCTCCTGTACCACATCACTCCATCTCTTCTCTAGCCCGTGCCGCGCCCGTTTAGCCCCCTCGATCCGGCCGAACAAAAGCTGTTTAGGCATGCGGTGGCTGGGCATGCGGGCTACATGACCCAGCCAACGCAGCCTTGCCTGCCGGAGGAGCTCACCGATGGGACTTTGCCCAGATCTTTCAAGGATCTGTGAGCTCCTCACACAATCCAGCCTGGTTAAACCCAGGATGGATCGTAGGCAGGCCAGCCTAAATGTTTCCAACCGGCGAAGATATACACAGACATACACACACAGACACACACACACAGAGCTATGGCTAAGCAAAACTCAGCGCATCCCCCCTGGACCAATCCCCTCGCCTGCACTCGCTGTTCTCTGTGTCACGGCCAATCAGCCAGGCAGCACTCTCCCTTCTCCACTCCCCCGAGGGGGGTGGGGGGGGGGGTGCGCACAGCCCATCGCTGGCGTGGCCTTTAATTGGTGGCGATTAATGGCTTTAATTGGCAGAGTGGAGGCACGGCCGCCCCACTCGGGGGAGTTGACAACAACAACAATGACCATCCCAGCAGCGGTGGTGGTGGCGGCGGTAGGAGTGGGAGTGTGAGTGGGAGGGAGCGTGCAAGTGTAAGTTGAGCGTTTCAAGTGTGAGTGGGAGCGTGGGAGTGTGAGAGTGGGAGCGAGCGTACGAGTGGGAGGGAGCGAGCGAGTGTGCGTGAGTGGGAGCGTGCGTGCGTGAGTGGGAGCGAGTGTGCGTGCGTGAGTGCGAGTGTGCGTGAGTGGGAGCGAGTGTGCGTGAGTGAGTGCGAGCGTGCGTGAGTGGGAGCGAGTGTGCGTGAGTGGGAGCGTGCAAGTGTAAGTGGAGCGTTTCAAGTGTGAGTGGGAGCGTGGGAGTGTGAGAGTGGGAGCGAGCGTACGAGTGGGAGGGAGCGAGCGAGTGTGCGTGAGTGGGAGCATGCGTGCGTGAGTGCGAGTGTGCGTGAGTGGGAGCGTGCGTGCGTGAGTGCGAGTGTGCGTCAGTGGGAGCGTGCGTGCGTGAGTGAGTGCGAGTGTGCGTGAGTGGGAGCGTGCGTGCGTGAGTGCGAGTGTGCGTGAGTGGGAGCGAGTGTGCGTGAGTGGGAGCGTGCGTGCGTGAGTGAGTGCGAGTGTGCGTGAGTGGGAGCGTGCGTGCGTGAGTGCGAGTGTGCGTGAGTGGGAGCGTGCGTGCGTGAGTGAGTGCGAGTGTGCGTGAGTGGGAGCGTGCGTGCGTGAGTGCGAGTGTGCGTGAGTGGGAGCGTGCGTGCGTGAGTGCGAGTGTGCGTGAGTGGGAGCGTGCATGCATGAGTGGGAGCGTGGAAGCGTGCATGAGTAGGAGCTGCGTGAGTGGAAGCGTGCGTTTCTGGGAGCGTGCATGAGTGCGTGCGTGAGTTGGAACAAGTGTGCATGCGTGAGTGGGAGCGAGCATGGGAGCGAGCATGCGTGAGTGGGTGGGAGCATGCGGGAGTGAGTGGGAGCGAACGTGCGTGAGTGAGTGGGAGCGTGCGTGGGTGCGTGAGTGCAAGCGTGCGTGCAAGCGTGCGTGCGTGAGTGAGTGGGAGCGTGCGTGGGTGCGTGAGTGCAAGTGTGCGTGCAAGCCTGCGTGCGTGAGTGGGAGCGAGCGTGGGAGCGAGCATGCGTGACTGGGTGGGAGCATGCGGGAGTGAGTGGGTGCGTGAGTGAGTGCGTGAGTGAGTGCGTGAGTGAGTGAGTGAGTGCGTGAGTGAGTGAGTGAGTGCGTGAGTGAGTGAGTGCATGAGTGAGTGGGTGTGTGAGTGAGTGGGTGAGTGGGAGCGTACGTGGGTGCGTGAGTGGGAGCGAGTGTGCAAGTGTCGGGTAACAAGGGGTAGGCGGGGGCGGTTCCTCGCGACTCGTTAGCGCAAGGTGCACAAAGCCAATTACGCGCGCACAGGGACACGTTTAGTGAGTAATGATCGCAACCCACGACGCACTCGTCCGCTCGTCGCTCTCTCGCTCGCCCACGCCATCAACGCTCGGGGCGCCCCTCCAGCACAGCGGGGAGCTGGACGCGTACAGTGTGGACGCACGTGCCGTCGTGCCGCTGGACGGGAGGTGATAAGGGCGGGGGGGGGGGGCGTCACGGTGGCCAGTTTTGCCAAATTCATGAAATCGCACCGCACGTCGTCAATCGGAATCCACGCCGAACAGCAGCAGCAGCAGGAGCAGCAGCTACAGCAGCAGCAGCAGTTACAGCAGCAGCTACAGCAGCAGCAGCTACAGCAGCAGCAGCTACAGCAGCAGCAGCTACAGCAGCAGCTACAGCAGCTGCTGCTGCAGCAGCAGCTGCAGCAGCAGCAGCTACAGCAGCAGCTGCAGCTACAGCAGCAGCTGCAGCTACAGCAGCAGCTGCAGCAGCAGCTGCAGCAGCAGCAGCAGCTACAGCAGCAGCTACAGCAGCAGCTGCAGCAGCAGCTGCAGCTGCAGCTGCTGCTGCAGCTGCAGCAGCAGCTGCAGCAGCAGCAGCAGCTACAGCAGCAGCTGCAGCTACAGCAGCAGCTGCAGCAGCAGCTGCAGCAGCAGCAGCAGCTACAGCAGCAGCTACAGCTGCAGCTGCAGCAGCAGCTGCAGCAGCAGCAGCAGCTACAGCAGCAGCTACAGCAGCAGCTGCAGCAGCAGTTACAGCAACTACAGCAGGAGCAGCAGCAGCAGCAGCCCCTCCTGCGTAAACATGGCAGCACCCTCCTGAGTATCGAGTCTCTGTGAGGCTCTGCTGGGTTAACGAGAGGAATCGCAACAACAGTGATAATAATTCACACAACAACAACAACGACCTTTAACCTTTACCCTCCGACTATCCCACCCCCTCCTCCCCCCCACGACAGCGGAGCTGGCACAACGGTACCGCATCTCCAAGTACCCGACGATGAAGGTGTTCAAGAGCGGGCGGATGATGCGGCGCGAGTTCCGCGGGCAGCGCTCCGCCGCCGCGCTCGCCGACTTTGTGCGCCAGCAGACGCTCGATCCCGTGCTGCGGCTCGAAACCCTCGACCAGCTGGACGACATCGACGTGAGCCGCGCTCCACCCTGGATCCACCCCGGATCCACCCCAGATCCACCCCGGATCCACCCCGGATCCACCCCCTGATCCACCCCAGATCCACCCCCGGATCCACCCCCCAGATCCACCCCAGATCCACCCCAGATCTACCCCTGATCCACCCCTGATCCACCCCCAGATCCACCCCCCTGATCCACCCCCAGATCCACCCCGGATCTACCCCCGGATCCACCCCGGATCCACCCCGGATCCACCCCCAGATCCACCCCAGATCCACCCCCAGATCCACCCCGGATCCACCCCGGATCCACCCCGGATCCACCCCAGATCCACCCCAGATCCACCCCGGATCCACCCCCCTGATCCACCCCTGATCCACCCCCCGATCCACCCCCCGATCCACCCCCCTGATCCACCCCCAGATCCACCCCCAGATCCACCCCGGATCCACTCCGGATCCACCCCAGATCCACCCCCGATCCACCCCGGATCCACCCCCCTGATCCACCCCCGGATCCACCCCGGATCCACCCCAGATCCACCCCAGATCCACCCCAAATCCACCCCCGATCCACCCCCGATCCACCCCAGATCTTGTTGTCTCTGCTCTAACTGTAATCTTGCTGTCTCTGCTCCGATTGCTCTTTGCTGTATTTTATTTACTTGCAAAGGAGACTCCTATCCCTAGCCTCTCTTCTCCTGTCTCCTGGGATCAATCATTTACACGAGGGACTTGCGCCGTGTCCTCTGAATTAGGCCGATCGTCCTGTGCGTGCGTGCGTCTCGCGTGGGTTGTGTGCGTGCTGCGTGTGCATGTCGTGCGTGCGCTTCTTGCGTGCGTGACGCAACACAGCGCAGCAAGAGGACGATCGTCGGCTACTTTGAGGAGCAGGAGGGGGAGAACTACCGCACGTTCCTGCGCGTCGCACACGTCCTGCGGGAGGACTGCGTCTTCTACGCCGCCTTCGGGTGCGCGCACACACGCGCACACACACGCACACACGCGCATACGCACATACACGCGGGCACACACGCGCAAGCTGCTGTATGTTCCGTTCCGTGCTAACGCAGCGTGTGTTCCGTTCCATGTGAACCCCATGTGTGTTCCGTGTAGGGACATCTCCAAGCCCGAGCGGTTTTCGGGAGACAACATCATCTACCGGCCAGCAGGGGTGAGGGGTCACCGCTCACGCGCACAGAGACCCACGGACTCCTCACACAGAGACCCACAGACTCCCCACACAGAGATCCACGGACTCGCGCAGAGACCCACGAACTCCTCACACAGAGACCCACGAACTCCTCACACAGAGACCCACGGACTCCTCGCACAGAGACCCACGGACTCCTCGCACAGAGACCCACAGACTCCCCGCACAGAGACCCACGGACTCGCACAGAGACCCACGGACTCGCACAGAGACCCACGGACTCACACAGAGACCCACAGACTCCTCGCACAGAGCCCCACGGACTCGCACAGAGACCCACAGACTCCCCGCACAGAGACCCACAGACTCACACAGAGACCCACGGACTCGCATAGAGACCCACAAACTCACACAGAGACCCACGGACTCACACAGAGACCCACAGACTCCTCGCTCAGAGCCCCACGGACTCACACAGAGACCCACGGACTCACACAGAGACCCACAGACTCACACAGAGACCCACAGACTTACACAGAGACCCACAGACTCAAACAGAGACCCACAGACTCCCCGCACAGAGACCCACGGACTCGCACAGAGACCCACAGACTCCTCGCACATAGCCCCACGGACTCGCACAGTGAACCACAGACTTACACAGTGACCCACAGACTTACACAGAGACCCACAGACTGCTCGCACAGAGACCCACGCACTCGCAGAAGGACGGCACGCGTGCGCCCGTGTCTCCGTTGTGGTGCCCCCAGGAGAAGAACCCGGACATGGTGTTCCTGGGCACGCTCAAGAACCAGGAGCTGCTGTTCGCGTGGACGCAGGACAAGTGCGTGCCACTCGTCCGGGAGATCACATTCGAGAACGGAGAGGTGGGTGCGGCGTCGCGTCTCCCTGGAGCCATCGCCACTGCTACCGCCGTCGCCACCACCGCCACCACCGCCACCACCGCCACCACTCCATATTGTCGCGTGGCCCCCACGATAGTTGTGATGGTTGTACGGCCGCGGGAGTGTGGTCCCCGCTCGTTGCAGAGGCTCACCGTCCGAATCCCGCGGGCCACCCTGGTTAATGCAGCATTGTACGTTCACCACAACACTGCCACACGCCGTCTGCATCACAGTAGATGGCACACGATGGCTCTTCTGGGGCGATCAAGTCCATATGTTGGCACGGGCGGGCGGGGCGATTGGTCCGTACGTTGGCGCGTGCAGGCGGGGCGATCGGTCCGTACGTTGGCACGGGCGGGCGGGGCGATCGGTCCGTACGTTGGCGCGTGCGGGCGAGGCGATTGGTCCGTACGTTGGCACGGGCGGGCGAGGCGATCGGTCCGTACGTTGGCACGGGCGGGCGGGGCGATCGGTCCGTACGTTGGCACGGGCGGGCGGGGCGATCGGTCCGTACGTTGGCGCGTGCGGGCGGGGCCATCGGTCCGTACGTTGGCACGGGCGGGCGGGGCGATCGGTCCGTACGTTGGCGCGAGCGGGCGGGGCCATCGGTCCGTACGTTGGCACGGGCGGGCGGGGCGATCGGTCCGTACGTTGGCGCGAGCGGGCGGGGCCATCGGTCCGTACGTTGGCACGGGCGGGCGGGGCGATCGGTCCGTACGTTGGCGCGAGCGGGCGGGGTTGTGCGACTGGCGCGTGACTGCGGTTGACGCCGGCGTTGCCGGGTGGCAGGAGCTGACGGAGGAGGGGCTCCCCTTCCTCATCCTCTTCCACAACCGCGAGGACGAGGAGACGCTCAGCCGCTTCCAGCTGGAGGTGGCGCGCCAGCTCATCAGCGAGAAGGGTACGCCGCTACCGCACTACCAGCACCACCAGCACCACCAACACCACCAGCACCAGCACCATCATCGCTAACATCAGCACTATCGCCGCCACTAACACCAGCACTACCACCACTAATGCTACCACTACTACCACTACCGTCACCACGATTGCTACCGTCAACACTGCCACCACCACTGCCACCACCACTGCCACCACCACTGTCACCACCACTGTCACCACCACTGTCACCAGCAACACTAGCACTCCCACCAGCGTTACGACCACTAGCGGGTGGGTTGGTGGATGAGCGATGTGGGTGGGTGGGCGGGCGAGAGGGCGGGCGAGTGGCTGGGCGAGTGGACGAGCGAGCGGCTGTTCGCAGGGTCGATAAACTTCCTGCACGCGGACTGCGAGAAGTTCCGCCACCCACTGCAGCACATCAACAAGAGTCCCAAGGACTGCCCCGTGATCGCCATCGACAGCTTCAAGCATATGTACGTGTTCCCCAACGTGAACGACATGATGTGAGTACCCGCAACGCTGGCACGTCCGCCCACTCACTCGCCCGCTCACTCGCCCGCTCACTCGCCCGCTCACTCGCCCGCTCACTCGCCTGCTCGCCGCGCACGGCCGCCCGCAAGCACACTGACCTGCACGCTCACTCGCTCACCCGCTCGCTCACTCACCCGCACGGCCACTAATTCACTAACTTATTCGTTCACGATTCACTCACACGTGTTCGCTCCCTACCTCGCTCACTTACACGCATACTCATTCACTCACTCGCATGCTCGCTCATCGTTTGACCGACTACGATTGTCCGCCTGTATCTGTCAAGCTGTCTGTCTTGCGTGTCTCTGTGTGTGTGGACATGCCGGCCTGAATAGGCGATCGCTCACAGCCCAACAGGCTGTTGAAGTATACGTACAGGGCATCCTTTATCTTTGGAGCGGTAGCGTAGTGGTTTGCGCACTGTGCTAAGAACCCGGTCAACATCGGTTGTTAATATCTGATCCGAGCCAAGGCCTCTCCTAGGTCGACTCGGTCTTAAATCAGTACCCGGTGCGTTGGGTAACTTCGCCACCGGGGAGACAAAGGCGGCCGGGCTCTGTTCCGGCCGCGCCAGCATCTCGTGCGCCGTTCCGGCCTCACCAGGGCGCTGGCCGACAGCGCTTGCCCCGGCGGGTCCTTGTGAGCTACACGGGGGACCTTTGTCTGTGTGTGCAGGGTGCCCGGCAAGCTGAGGCAGTTTGTGCTGGACCTGCACTCGGGAAAGCTGCACCGGGAATTCCACCACGGCCCCGACCCGACACAGGTGGTCGAGGAGCAGGTGAGGGGACACACACACACACACACTCTGACAGTGGTACACACACACTGGTACACACACACTGGTACACACACACACACAGTGACTGTGGTACACACACACTGGTACACACACACTGGTACACACACACTGGTACACACACACACACAGTGACTGTGGTACACACACACACAGTGGTACACACACACAGTGACAGTGGTACACGCACACAGTGACAGTGGTACACACACACTGGTACACACACACAGTGGTACACACACACACAGTGACTGGTACACACACAAACACACAGTGACAGTGGTACACACACACACACACACAGTGACTGGTACACACACACACACACACAGTGACAGTGGTACACACACACACAGTGACAGTGGTACACACACACACACAGTGACAGTGGTACACACACACACAGTGACAGAGGTACACACACACACACAGTGGTACACACACACACACAGTGGTACACACACACACAGTGACAGTGTAACACACACACAGTGACAGTGTAACACACACAGTGACAGTGTAACACACACAGTGACAGTGTAACACACACAGTGACAGTGTTACACACACACACAGTGACACTGTAACACACACAGTGACAGTGTAACACACACAGTGACAGTGTAACACACACAGTGACAGTGTAACACACACAGTGACAGTGTACACACACACAGTGACAGTGTAACACACACAGTGACAGTGTAACACACACAGTGACAGTGTAACACACACAGTGACAGTGTAACACACACACAGTGGTACACACACACAGTGGTACACACACACAGTGACACACACACAGTGGTACACACACACAGTGACAGTGGTACACACACACAGTGGTACACACACAGTGACAGTGTAACACACACACACAGTGACAGTGATACACACACACAGTGTAACACACACAGTGACAGTGTAACACACACAGTGATACTGTAACACACACAGTGACAGTGATACACACACACAGTGACAGTGTAACACACACAGTGACAGTGGTACAACACACACAGTGATACACACACACAGCGGTACACACACACACACAGCGGTACACACACACGCAGTGACAGTGGTACACACACACACAGTGACAGTGGTACACACACACACAGTGACACACACACACAGTGACAGTGGTACACACACACACAGTGGTACACACACACAGTGGTACACACACAGTGACAGTGGTACACACACACACCGTGACAGTGGTACACACACACACACAGTGACAGTGGTACACACACACACAGTGACACACACACACACAGTGACAGTGGTACACACACACAGTGACAGTGGTACACACACACAGTGACACACACACACACAGAGACAGTGGTACACACACACATACAGTGACAGTGGTACACACACACACACAGTGACAGTGGTACACACACACAGTGGTACACACACAGTGACAGTGGTACACACACACACAGTGACAGTGGTACACACACACACACATTGACAGTGGTACACACACACACAGTGACACACACACACACAGTGACAGTAGTACACACACACACACACAGTGACAGTGGTACACACACACAGTGACACACACACACACAGAGACAGTGGTACACATACACAGTGACAGTGGTACACACACAGTGACACAGCAGTGTGCATGGTCATATAGACACAGCATCACGTGGTTGCTCTGCCCCCCCTCGCCCCCCACCCCGCCGTCCCCTCCCCGTGTAGTTTTTGGTGGAGTCCAGTGACCCCCCAGAGAGCTCCTTCCAGAAGCTGGCCCCCAGCGACCGTCGCTACACCATCCTCAAGAGAGACCGCGACGAGCTCTGAGACGACCCCACCGCCTCGCTCACCACCTCGCTCACCACCTCGCTCACCACCTCGCTCACCACCTCGCTCACCACCTCGCTCACCACTCGCCGCACCACTCTCCTCCTCCCTTACCTGCCGGTCACTTCACTTCAACCTGACTCACCTCTCGCTGACCTCCCGCTGTCCTTAGCCCTCGCCTGTTGCTCACCACCTCTCACCGTGCACTCGGCTTGCCCTCCTTACCCCTTCCTCACCGTCAACAAACGGCCCCGAAGCTCCCAACACCGTCACCAACACCACCCCCGTCCTCACCGCCACCCTCACCGCCACCCTCACCCGCCCTCCACCCTCACCGCCACCCTCACCCGCCCGCCACCCTCACCCGCGCACCTCCACCCTCACCGCCACCCACTCCGCCACCCACACCGCCACCCACACCGCCACCCTCACCGCCACCCTCACCGCCACCCTCACCCGCCCGCCACCCTCACCGCCACCCTCATCCTCACCCGCCCGCCACCCTCACCCGCGCACCTCCACCCTCACCGCCACCCTCACCCGCCCTCCACCCTCAATCGCGCACCTCCACCCACACCGCCACCCACACCGCCACCCTCACCGCCACCCTCACCGCCACCCTCACCCGCCCGCCACCCTCACCCGCGCACCTCCACCCTCGCACCGCCACCCTCACCGCCACCCACACCGCCACCCACACCGCCACCCACACCGCCACCCTCACCCGCCCGCCACCCTCACTGCCACCCTCACCGCCACCCTCACCGCCACCGTCACCGCCAATCCTCACCCTCACCCACACCGCCACCCTCACCGCCACCCTCACCGCCACCCTCACCGCCACCGTCACCGCCAATCGTCACCGCCACCCACACCGCCACCCACACCGCCAATCGTCACCGCCACGGGGAACTATCCTCGGAAGCCCCACGGCTGTTTTTTGCGAGTGGCAGCAGTGACGCGGTTTGAGGGGGGGCACAATCACTACCACGCGTTTCCCGGGTGGATATCCGCGGAACGATTCTTCATCTCGGAGAGTTCCGTGCACGTTCAGAGAGCTATGAGAGGGGGGGGGGGGGCGGGGTTGGGGGGGGGGGTTGGGCAGGGGGGGGGGTAGGTTGGGGGAGGGGAGGGAGTCACTCCGGGCTTCCGAGGATCTTTACTTCCATCCCATCCCGTGCCGGACAGCCGGACGCTTCCCCGGGTGCGTGCGTCGCGTGGGTCAGTGTATCGTCCCATCGCTGGGAGAGGAAGGGGGGGAGAGAGTCGCAGGTCGCTAGCAAACGCTTCCGACTCGTTTCTCCGGTTTGGGTCTTCCCATCGATGTTCCCGGCGGGGTGTTACGCCTGAGTTTACAAGGTCACGCGAGGTTATGGCGTTAGAACGGTCACGGCGACGACGACGACGACGACGACGAAGAGGTGCATAAGTAGCGGCGGGGTTTGGGTTGGGGTCGGGCTGTAAACGCGCCCGGAAAGTCGCTGTTCCACCGCCCGGGTTGGTAGTCGGCGGGGACCTCTCCGCCGTCAGGAAGCCGCGTTGGAGAGATTCGAGGGGACGTTGTTTGGCCCGGGGGAACAACTCGGTCGGTTCGGGGGGGAGAGTCTCGATCCCCAGAGCGGCCCGGGTCGTGAGACGCCGCATGGCCGGCGTGGAGCAGGGTGAGCGGCGACGCCGGGCGGTTTACCCACGAGTCCCCTTCCCGTGCGGTGCCCACCAACATCGCCATCGCGTCCACCACCACCACAATCATCGCCCCACCATCATCGTCATCGCCACCACAATCGTCATCCGCCACCACAATCGTCGTCGACCGTCAAGGCTGCGGTCCTCGCCCGGACGATCTCCGCGTCTCACCGCTGCTCACTCCACTCACTCCACTCCCCTCCCCCGCGGGCGACAGAGCCGGCGGGCGAGCGGGCGAGTGGGTCGCTCGCCGCCGCCCCTCGCCGCCGGGGGGAGCCAGGCCGGCCGAGCGTGGATCTTCGTCCCCGGTTTTGTCGCCTGGACGGACGGAGCCGCTCACCCGGGGCGGATGGGCGCTCCGCACCGTCCCGCCCTGCGTCGCGGCCGGCAGACTCTTGCCATCGGCCCGACGCCGGCGTGCTGACGACGAGACCCCACTCGGCCTGGGTTGGTCCGACCAGCATCAGCTGCGAGCAGCCGAGCCCAGGAAACTAGAAAGCGCTCCCCGCTCGATGGACGGAAAGGCACGTGGGAGGTGGGTCGTAAACAGCGACAGTGGCAGCAGCGTCAACAGGGTCATCAGCAACAGCGTCATCAGCAGCAGCTAGCTCTGTGTCTCCTCTGGTGCCGTGCCGTGGTTGCGTGTTCAGCGCAACCTCCAGCGTTTCGCCGCAGGGGCCGGGAGCTCCTGAAGAAGCTCCCGGGCACGCGAAGCGAAACGTCGGACATGGCGCCGAAAAGGGCAGGCGGCGCCGGGACCCGACGGCAACGGCGCAACCACGGTTGTACCGTGGCACAACCGCGGCACAACCACGGCACAACCCCGCATCTACTGTTGACTCTGACTGCTGTCACCAGGCACCTCATCAAGCGCCAAGGGATGACGACGATGACGACGATGGGTCATGTTGATCTTTAAACAGGGTTGGCACTTGTGGCTTTTCCGGTTGACCACAGCCGACGGCAAGTTACCGCGCGACCACGTTTGCGACCGCATTAACACGTTACCACGCTGCCACGTGCACTCATGTGTTAACACGTTACCGCACTCCCGCTCGCGCTCGCGCGTGAACACACGACCGTGCTACCACGTGTGCGAGCACGTGACCACGCTACCACGTGCGTCAACACGTGACCGCGCTCCCGTGTGTTCCCGCGCTGTTGCCGCTGCTCGACGTTTTGCCGCGCGCGCCGGGACCTCCTCCAGGAGCTCGCGAAGAGCCGCGTCGATTCGGATCGTGCGGCCAGCGCTTGATTTCAGCCGGAACCCGGCACATCGCATCGAGTATACCCCTCGCTGCCGGCCGTGGCTGCCGGGCGCACGCACGCACGTGCCAGCCGGCGACCCGGAAATTTACCCAGTGACCAAATTGAGCCCTTGGGCTGCACGAAACTGCAACTGAATCTCCGTCCGACCACCAGGTTGGACGCGTCTGTGGCGAACGGCCGCTCGCCACTCACAGTGGAGGATGGACTGCCCCCCCCCCTGCCCCCTCCCCACTCCCCCCCTGCCCCCTCCCCGCCCCCCTGCCCTGTCGGGTGGCGATCTCCGAGCGACTTGTTCCATCGTCACGGCGACCTGCAGAGGAGGTCGCCACAGAGCCACGTGCAGGTTCCGTTGAACGTCGAGTGTCCGTTCGTTTTTGACCGTTCATTGAAAAGGAAGCAAAGTGACCAATGAGCCGAAGCGTGCGAGGTGTGTGGGTGTGTGTGGTGAGTGGGTGGTGAGGGGCTGGTGTGGTGGGTGGTGAGTTGGTGGTGAGGGGCTGGTGGTGTGGTGGTGGGTGGTGTAAATAGCGGTGGTGGCACCGTGAGACTTGGACGTAGACGAAAACGGCGACAATTCCCCTTCACAAATCTCGCTCCCCACATTACAACAAAAAAGAAACCGAACTATATTTTTGTACACATCCGATCCGGCTACACACTGCCTTCTGGGAGTGCAATCCAATCGGCAGCGTTGGTTCAACACGAGCGCAACGCTGGACCGATTTCGACACCCGGCTTCTCGTCAACAGAGAGCCAGGCTCTTTGCTCGAACCAATGCTGGCGGACTTCCGGCCATTTTTAGCGAACCGGGCCGGTCAATCCGAGCCTTGCCCTGACCTCTGACCCCCCCAGCGCTGACGACTTGACGATTCCACTGTTGGCCGGCCGGGTCGCGTTCCGTGCTCCGCTGTGCCCCATGTGGACCACCCCCCCCCCCCCCCCGGGTCCCGCTGCCAAGCCTCGGCCGAGCATTGCTGATACGGGGCGTCTGGAACTGCCCCGGGCCCCCCACCGACCCCCTCCCCTCTCCCGCGTAGGTTGACTCCGTTGTAAACGAGCAACTTGGTGTCACGTTGCGTTCAAATTGACGTGGGTGGGAAGGTGGTCATGGGTACAGCTCCACCATCATCCCCGTTGCGTGCCCTGTCCCCCGGCCTTACTAGGTGCTCGCTAACTGCACTCGCCCCTGCGGGTCTGCGAGGCTAAAAGGGGTGAGGGTGAGGGGGGTGGTGGTGGAGGAGGAGACCGTGGCCCCAGCTTACGTGTGGGACAGCCACAGCGACGGGCCGACTCGAGTTGTTGTTGACGAGTTCCGCGTTGTCCTGATTTCTTGAAGAACTTCCAAGCCGACTGCAAAATAAAAGTTCATTTGGACGATTTGCGGAGTTGCCCGCGTACACACCCCCCCCCCACCCCCGGGGGGAAGAGGGGTGGGGGGGGGCAGCCCCCCCCCCCAACAGGAGCCACCTGCCCCCCCAGTCCCCGTGATCTCTCGCAGTTGATTCCAAATCAGAGGTCGCAACCGGGTACCCGATACCCAGCGACCCGTACCCGCGGGTACGGGTACCCGTTTGCGACCCTGGTGCGGCCGGGTACGGGTAAGGAATCAAAACCCGTTTGCGACCTCTGTTCCAAATCGACCCCCGAAACGAGACGGATCGCGCGGGGGCTGCCCCGGTTTAGAACAGAACCCGCGGATTGTCATCGTCATTCACCCAGCACAGCCTCGCCGGGCCCCGTGTCTCTTTCAGAAGGCCCCCGGTGCCCCCCCCCCCCCCCCCAACGTTAATAGCAAACGCCAGGACGGCCGCTGGATTCGAACCGCGAACCTCTTCTGCTCTGGGCGGGGCCCCCGTTCGATCAACCGTGACACGCCGCAAGTCCACGGCCCACGTGGGCGGGGGGGGGGGGTTCTCAGGCTGCCCTGGCCTCACACGGGGAGCTCTGTTTGTGTCTTTATCGTGTACGTGTCGGTGCGGGGGGGGGGTTACCGTGTGTGTTTTCTGGAGAGTGAAGTCATTCGTTTTTAGCGTCCCTCTCGCATCATCCGCGTTCCCCGAGATGTTCCGGCTCCGCTTTATCCGAGAAGGCGCCCGCCGTTCGCCGTGGCGGCAAGTGACCTCGCCAGGCACGCGGCTCGCTCCCACTGTGAACACATCGCTGGAGACGCCGTGGCCTTGACAGAAGTATGTGATGTTGCGCGACGTTTTAGGCAATGCCCCTTCTTCATGGCGCGTAAAGAGAGAGGCCGGGAGGGAGACGGTGTGGATGATTACATTGGCAGGCTGCGCTTGTTGTACCACGTGGGGCCACCGCTGAGAATCGCACGCCGATGACCAGCTGTGAAATTGAAGTTGTGAATAATTATCAGCCGGCACTCGTGGTGGCGAGGGAAAAACAGACAACGCTCTTTCGGCGATCGGCAAAAGTATGTCGATCAAGTAAACGTGTTTACATCGACGAACAATTATAATAATAAAAAACGTTATCGCATCCTGGGTTAAACCACGTTAACGAAATCAATCGTAATACACTTGGGAGGCGTTTTGCCGGTCCCGGGGGGTTCGGATTCGTGACCCTCGGGGGCGCGTGGCGGCGGCGGCGTGGCACCAGTGCCAATCCACTGCTGGATGAGGATCTCCCGTGCCGACGCCGTCCCTTGGCGTCTTGGAATCAATTAAAACGGAGATCCAAAAAAAAACACGATGCCTCACCCCACGCCCCCCCCCCCCCCCCCTGTTCCGAGCGGTTGCTGCGATGGCAATGTCCACAGTTGTCCGTGTTGGCATCTGTCGCTCGGTCTGTAGAGCGTCTTTCGCACCGTACGTAGGCAAACCTGTGCTAATCGGAGGTGCCGGGTTAAGGACAACAAACTACAAAAATCGGTGGCGTTTGGCGACCAGGCGTCGATGGGAGCGATGGTGTGTGCCGGTGCGAGCGCGGCCTGCGATGGTCACGGCATTACCACGCGGGCAGATTCCACCCGTTCCTCACCCCTCTGTTCTCTCAGCATGAACGTGCAAGAAGTTACACGTCCCACGCGGGCCCCGTCTGTCTGGTGGGAGTGGCTGCATTTCGGTAGCAGTGCTTCAGAAGGCTGATGGGGGCATGTGTAAAATATTGTATATTTTACGTGGAAGGACGGATGGGGGGGAGGGGGTGCGGGATAATTGCCTGAAGTCAGTTTCATTACTTCCTTGCTCATCTTCACGACGGACGTTCACGACTGCTTGTACATGATGTACGAACGCGACTTTTAACAGACAGCGTAGACACAACGAAGTGGCGTTCGCGTAAATGACGACGTCGATGATGCTGCGACATCATCCTAGCGAGCCGAGGAATGCGCGGGTTGACACGCGGTGCCGATCCGCGGATCAGATGTTCCAATCCGTGGGCTTTGGTCAGAAATCCCAATGAAATATTCCTAGGGGGGGGGCACGGTAGCAGCAGAACTCGAACCTCTAGAAAATCCTTTGGGTAAGGCACGGTGGGAGGGGTAATGGGTGGGTGGGGGCAGTAGGGCGGGTGGGGTGGAGGGGGGGGAAGGTACTCCGTGAATAAAAATGACTTATTTTATTGTTTTTAAGCGACAGATTCTTCTTTTTTTGTGGCCGCTTCGTTCGTTGCGGTTGCAGGGAGAGTGCAAAGGGTGTGCCTCGGCAGGATGGCGTGAAGCAGAGGTCGCAAACGGGGTTTTGATTCCTTACCCGTACCCGGCCGCACCAGGGTCGCAAATGGGTACCCGTACCCAGCCGGGTACGGGTACCCGTTCCCTATCCGTACCCTACCCGAAATGAGTGACAAACGGTTACTCACCAGTGACTCACGGCCTACCCGTACCCGCCGCGCGCAGGGTCACAAACGGGTATCGGGTAGGGTACAGGTATCGGGTACCTGTTGCGACCTCTGGCGTGAAGCAACTTGGAGGGTGGGGGAAAGAAGTGGCCGCTTGGAATAAACCTTGTTGGGTGGCGCGACAAGGATGGTTGGGATCGATGTTGAACCAGGACCAGTGCCGCTTGCAAGGATGCGCGCTCAGCAGGTGTGCGTGGCTGGCGAAGGGACCCGCTTGCGGGGAAGGAGGCCAAAGGGACTTCCTTGCTCGTTTATTTTGTAACTCGTAATCTCCACAGCAACATCAAGTGCTCGTCACAAGCCCAATGTGCAAAAAAAAAACCGTTACTTTTTGTGCAGTCATTGTGACCATCATCAACAACATCAATAACTTAGCATTCGTAACAGCGCTTGCCCCAAACACCTCCGCAACTCCTATCGCTTACTTCAGACCTCCACACAGTGCACGGGACCCCCCCCTACTCCCCAGCAAAAACAAACCCTCAGCCTCCTAGGAACACAATTTGCCCTGTGTGCCTAGCGCACCGCAGGGTAGCCAGCCATGCCCCTCGCCTGGCACAGGGAGCACAGCGAGCCGTCGAATGACGGTCAAACCGTTCGTTTAGATTTCTCAGGAATCACAGGAGGTGGAATGCAGCCAAACTAAGTGCAGGAGGCCAACAGAGAGCGATGGGTGGCCAGGCCGAGACCACAGACTCCTCACGCAACGCCGGAGGAGACCTCAGCAACCCCAAAGCCACCCGGTCCACATCGGGTCAACCCCAACATTGAAAAAAACTTCTCCGGGACCAGCAGGAGTGTGGGGGGCTTACGTACAGCCCCCCACGGGGCGGCCACGTGGGAGCATATCACTAGTCCCGCTCTCACCGCTCCTGCCGCCGCCTTTCGCGCCGCCGCTCCTTCCACTTCTGGATGATCGTTCCGCCCGTGAAGCCGATGAGGCTTCCGCTGATGACGGCCGCGATGGCGGCCACTTTGAGTCCGGTGAGAAAGCCGAGGGGCCCGGCCACGACGCCGCCGATGAGAGCCCCGGCCATGGGCCACGCCGCCACCTGCGCCGCAGGAGAACCAACGTCAGCTGCCGGCGGTGATGCCATCGGCGCCACGGATACCCCCATTTACTCTCAGGAGAAACCGTGTACTCGCACAGACACCCGCGGGGATCAGACACCCACGCACCCCAGCACCCCAGCAGGGACCCCATAAATGTATGCCCCCCGAGTGGCGACGCACCATAGCCAAGTCCCGCACGCTGTCACCCTCGCCGCTCCGCCCGGGCCGGCCCGTCCCCTCTGTGCCACCGCCACCGCCAGCTCCTCTCCTCAGGATTCCCTGGGTGTGGGGGGCAGGGGTGGGTGAAGGGGCGTGGGAGCAACACGGGTGTGGGGGGGGGGGGGAATCGATCAAGTGTTAAGACGATGGCCTGAGGCTATTCAAACGGTTACAAGTCCCATAGGTTAGAGTGGCTGGGTGGACGCGAGTTAGTGAATTCGGTGGATGGGTGGTTGAGTTAAGAGGGTGGGTGAGAGTATAAATAGCACACCACGCACAGCTGTGCCGCTAAGACAGCTGGGATCCAGGACTCCCCATCCACATGCCGTGCGCGCCATGCCACGACCACCGCCACCACACGCTGCGCGTACAACCTGCTCAGCCTTGTCTAGACCACAAACTCACAAGAGCTCATGTGTGGCCATCCCTTCGGGCATGCCAGTACAGGCTCCTTTGCTGGGATACTCAATGGTGCGGCCTTCATTAGGTGCTGGCTAACAGCACTTGCCCCAACAGTATGTTCAGGCTATACAGGGGATCTTTATCTTTGCGTGTAAACTCACCGATGGCAGACGGACTTCCTTGTCGTGAAGCATCTCCAAGAGCTCCTCCAAATCCTGCCAAAGATAAAACCCCAAAACACACACACACACGAGCACCGATCAGACAGCGCGCGCGATCGTCTCCACAGTTGCGGATCACAGGAGGCCCAAAAGCAGAAGATGCCAAGCAGCCAGCAACAAACAGCACTGGAGTTGTAAAAGAAGATGAGAGTTATTAACAGGTTCCTTGAATTGAGCGAGGGTTTTTTTTTATTGAGAGCTTGGGGGGAAAGACGACGATGATGGGAGGGAATTTGTAGAGTGGAGCATTGTGAGGGCAAGGGGTGGGAAGAGAAGGGAGGTTGACCTGCAGTGTGGTGATTAAGCAATCTACAGTGTGGTGGTTGAGCGGGTAGGTGGGTGAGCGAACGAGCGGGTGGGCGAGCGAGCGGGTGGGTGAGCGAGTGGGTGGGTGAGCGAACGAGCGGGTGGGCGAGCGAGCGGGCGGTAGTGCGAGCGGGTGGGTGAGCGAGCGGGTGGGTGAGCGAGCGGGTGGGTGGGTGGGTGAGCGAGCGGGTGGGTGAGCGGGTGGGTGGGTGTGCGAGTGGGTGGGTGTGCGAGCGAGCGGGGGGGTGGGTGAGC
>NC_083839.1:6799206-6814043 GCF_015708825.2 Lethenteron reissneri
CATGTACTACACACACACACCACACATCAACAACACATGTACACACACACGTACAACATTGACGATAACAGCAACGCACGGCCGCACAAACTCGTCGCCACCACAATTTGAATCGCGCTCTTTGTTGCTGGCCGCTCGGCGTTGCGGTCGTGCAGACTTGGCAACAGCGGTCGCAAATAGAACAAAAGGTAAAGTCCCACCCTACCGCATAGCCTTCAGCTGACGGCTGGGGCAAGTGCCGGCAGACGCGGGGAGTGTGGGTAGCCGCAAGCCTGTAATTATAATAAATATTGGGGGGGGCACATCCCCCCCCCCAATATTGAATATGCTCAAAATGTCCCTCCCAATATATTGCGATAAAATATTTACAAATAATTGCTATGCTATGTAAATAAAAAGAACAATTCTCTAAACCTTGGCCACAATATCTGGACTTGTCTTCATTTAAATCAATGCATAGATTGTGTTCATATGATTGTGGTTATGCTTGTACTTTATTAATCCCCGATCTCTGCCATTACATACAATGACAGAAGGAAATGTAAAAAAAACAGAGCAATGTAATACAATACACTATTAGACATTATTGTAAAAAAAAAGTCCATCCCATGTGTTAGTGAATAAAAAAAAATTTAAGCCGGAAATTCGTTTTCAAATTTAGATTTTTTCTGGGTGGAGGGGGGGGGACACCCCCAGACCCCCTTGAAATGTGGCCCCCCCCGATGTTGACTCCATGGCTACGGCCTTGGGTAGCCGGCACGGCGGCCCGACCCACGTTTGCCCCCCCCCCGCCGCCCCCCGAGTGGTGATTGTCGCTCGCCACTCCGCGGTCGAGACGACCCCTGAGTGGCACGCGGAACCCGTTCGGGTAATTATCGTCGCCTGGTGCTTGCTGCTAGTCGTTGGCGCGGATCACAGACAAGCGTCGGCGGGGCGCTAACCCACTGCGCCACCGCTCACACGCGCGCACACACACACGCACACGCGCACGCACACGCGCACACGCACACACACACGCGCGCACGCGCACGCGCGCACGCACACACGCGCACACACGCACACACGCGCACAGACACACGCGTGCACACACACGCGCACATACATGCACGCACACCTGCACGCACACACACAGGCACACACACAGGCACACACACAGGCACACACACGCACGCACACACGCACACACGCCTGCACGCACACACACACGCGCACACACACACGCACACACACACGCGCACCGCGCGCGCACACACACACAGGCACACACAGGCACACACACGCACGCGCACACACACGCGCAAACACACACGCACACACACACAGGCACAGGCACACACACGCACCGCGCGCACACACACACACAGGCGCACACACACGCAAGCGCGCACACACCCACACATCACTATAGGCGAGACAAACACAAAAGGTCTCTCGTTTAGCTGGAAAAAATCGAATGAGGGTAAGTGCTGTTAGCGAGTACACACACACAATCTTCTTTACACACACAAGACAAAGGTCCCCTGTGTAGCCTCTAACAGATTGTTAGGGCAAGTGCTGTTAGCGAATACACACACACGCAAGGCAAATATCCCCTGTGTAGCCTCTGACAGATTGTTGGGGCAAGTGCTGTTAGCGAGTACACACACACAAGACAAAGGTCCCCTGTGTAGCCTCTGACAGATTGTTGGGGCAAGTGTTGTTAGCGAGTACACACACGCAAGGCAAAAATCCCCTGTGTAGCCTCTGACAGATTGTTAGGGCAAGTGCTGTTCGCGAGTACATACACACACAAGACAAAGGTCCCCTGTGTAGCCTCTAACAGATTGTTAGGGCAAGTGCTGTTAGCGAATACACACACACGCAAGGCAAAGCTCCCCTGTGTAGCCTCTGACAGATTGTTGGGGCAAGTGCTGTTAGCGAGTACACACACACAAGACAAAGGTCCCCTGTGTAGCCTCTGACAGATTGTTGGGGCAAGTGTTGTTAGCGAGTACACACACGCAAGGCAAAAATCCCCTGTGTAGCCTCTGACAGATTGTTAGGGCAAGTGCTGTTCGCGAGTACATACACACACAAGACAAAGGTCCCCTGTGTAGCCTCTAACAGATTGTTAGGGCAAGTGCTGTTAGCGAATACACACACACGCAAGGCAAAGCTCCCCTGTGTAGCCTCTGACAGATTGTTGGGGCAAGTGCTGTTAGCGAATACACACACGAGGCAAAGATCCCCTGTGTAGCCTCTAGCAGATTGTTGGGGCAAGTGCTGTTAGCGAGTACACACACGAGGCAAAGATCCCCTGTGTAGCCTCTGACAGATTGTTGGGGCAAGTGCTGTTAGCGAATACACACACACAAGGCAAAAAATCCCCTGTGTAGCCTCTGACAGATTGTTAGGGCAAGTGCTGTTAGCGAATACACACACACAAGACAAAGATCCCCCGTGTAGCCTCTGAAATATTGTTGGGGCAAGAGCAGTTTAACGAACGCGTACTTAAGGCCGGCACGGCACACGAGAGGGGTTAGGGTGGCAGTGGCACAACAGAACGAAAAAAAAAAAACCCGGCCGCTTTTGTCTCCCCAGTGGTGATGTTTACACACTGCAGCCAGCTACTCATTTTAATATTACACACTTTCTTTTAACTCTGTTGTTGTTGTCGTTGTTGTTGTATCCCCAAATCTTGTAACTCAATTTTAACCCACTTCCCAATGTGGTATCGACTGCAAACTTGGTATACGAATGTCATGCTGATGACAATACTATATTGAATCAAAAAAATATATATTTTTAAAACATTATATTTTATATGTTATGTTTCGGTTTGGCTCTAATTGTCCACGCTCAACTGACGTTGGCTGTAATTGGCCACGCCCCCCCCCCCTCTTACGTTACGGCAAGCTTCGGGGCCACTTCCTGGAGTCGTAGAGTTCTGCCATTACTAGTACATTTCATTAAAGCGTGTTTTAAAAAGTTTTTTTTTATGTTATTAATTTGTTTAACACTGAGTAGTCCTTGGCGGAGGCCAAGGGCCGGTTCAGATGTTCGTCACCCGATGTTGTCCTCGCTCCACCTGCCAGACTCACGGTGGTGACGTACACGCGGATTCCAGGTGGAGCTGAACGATTTGGGGAACATTTCTAATTGCGATTTTTCCGACAGATATTGCGATCGCGATTTGATTTGCGATTAATTTTTTTTAAGTCAAGCGTCAGTTCAATATTCACTGTGTAATAGATTTCAAACGTGTGATAGAGCATTACCACGTGATACCATCAAAATATGAACTGCTCTATATATTCTAATGCGAGGATGAGAACTTAAAGGATGTGAATTGCTTCCAACATGTATTTCTTAAAATGTTTTAATTGAAATAGAACAATCAAACATAGAACAATTGTTAAGTTAAATAAATAAAGTTATAATAATACAAAATGAAACAATTCCAATACGAAAGTAATAGGACTTTCAAATCGCAAACAATCGCAGCCTTTGCGATTTGCTAATCGCATTGATTAAAATCGCGATTAATCGATTTGAAATCGATTACTCGTTCAGCCCTAATTCGTCAAATTTTGACTTTAAACTTTCGTTACTGCAGGAATTCATAGTCTTGCTTCTTTCGGTAGAGTCACGGAGATAGAACATTTAAATAAAACAAAAATGAATTAAAAAAAAAACCCCACGACGTTTCGATCGCAACACAAGTGGTCTTTATCGGGCGGAGAGAATTATTTTTAATAATTTTTTTTAATAAAAAAAAAATTCTACGTGACTTTACCAAAAGAACCAATAATAACCCTAATTCGTAGTTCACTACTCTGTGGTTCTTTAGGTAAAGTCACGAAGGTATAAACTAAAACACGTTGCTTCGGAGTGGGCAGGCAGGTAGGAACTTGGTTGGACAGCGCATTCGTGCACGACAGAAAGCTCGTGGTCACGTGACGCACTTCAACCAATCCGGGAGCGTGCTACGTGTTTGGGAGGGGCTATGCACGACAGACAAATAATCCCTGGTGGGCAGTGTGCAACTGTTGTTCCTACCGGGAATAAATCACGACGTTTCGTAGTTCGTTACCGAACGCACAGACGCGTACGCACAGACTCTGCCACACACACACGCGCACGTGTACGCACTTACGCGTACGCACAAACTCTGCCGTACACACACGCACGCACGTGTACGCACGTGTACGCACGTGTACGCACTTACGCGTACGCACAGACTCTGCCGTACACACACGCACGCTTGTACGCACGTGTACGCACTTACGCTTACGCACAGACTCTGCCGTAGACACACACACACGCACGTGTACGCACGTGTACGCACTTACGCGTACGCACAGACTCTGCCGTAGACACACACACGCTTGTACGCACGTGTACGCACTTGCGCACAGACTCTGCCGTAGACACACACACGCACGTGTACGCACGTGTACGCACGTGTACGCACTTACGCGTACGCACGTGTACGCACTTACGCGTACGCACAGACTCTACCGTAGACACACGCACGTGTACGCACGTGTACGCACGTACGCGTACGCACAGACACTGCCGTAGACACACACGCACGTATACGCACGTGTACGCACTTACGCGTACGCACAGACTCTACCGTACACACACACGCACGTGTACGCACGTGTACGCACTTACGCACACGCACAGACTCTGCCGTACACACACACGCACGTGCACGCACGCGTACGCACAGACTCTGCCGTACACACACACACGCACGTGCACGCACGTGTACGCACTTACGCAACAAAGACCGCCCCGCGGAGGTTTCAAGGCTTCCGGGGCAAGTGCTGCGAGCGAGCGCCGATCAAGGGTCGGTGTGTTGCTGTCAACAGGAGCCATTGTCGTGCTGTGCCATGTGCTGTGGAGAAGGCCCATTGCCTGAAACGTCGCCCAGTACATGGACACGTATATTCACGGAAGCCTGCACGGCGCACGCGGCGGTGGTGTAACCAGAACCACTCCCCCCCCCGGCCGCCTTTGTCTCCCCAGTGACAACGTTTACACACGGCAGCAGGTAGCCCCAGGACACAACATGGCACGCACGCATCCACAAAGACAAAGATCCCCCGTGTAGCCTTCACAGACTGTTGGGGCAAGTGCTGTTAGCGAGCACCTATGAAGTCTGGCACGGCACACGAGGGGGTGGGTGGCCAACAACACGCCCGACCGCCTTTGTCTCCCTCGTGGCGATGTTTACACATCGCACCAGGTACTCATTGGAGGCTGAGTCTACCTAGGAGAGGCCCAGGACCGGTTCAGATAATCGTCACCGTTGTTGGCAGTGAGCGGGAATTGACTTTGCGTTTGCTGGGTTCGTAGCACAGCGTAGCGCTAACTGCAATGCAGCCGCTCGACACACACACAACAACATCAACAGCAACAGCCGCCATTCGCCACTAAGTGGCGGTTACGTCACTATGACGCTTGTGCCAGGCTATGTGCACGTTAAGGCCACGTGAAGTGTCGAACGCCCGCTGGCAGGAGGTCACGAGACAGACCCAGGTGCAACGGGTCGACTGACTGAGATGACCAGCTGATACACCACCTGTGCCCCCTACTGTGCCAACTTGCTGTGTTTTAGCTGCCCGGCGCTCCGCTCATTGTTGTGAGCGTCGTTCCTCTAACCTCCGTTGTTGCGGGAGGGCCACTGCCTCTAATTGCCCAGTAGCAGCGTCCTTCACAAGCCTCCTTTTCCACAGAGGCCGATCTTGACACCGCTGGTACCGGTCATTGGCAAATCCACACAGCTGCACATCCTCCTGTACCACATTACTCCATCTCTTCTCTAGCCCGTGCCGCGCCCGTTTATCTCCCTCTATCCGGCCGAACAAAAGCTGTTTAGGCATGCGGTGGCTGGACATGCGGGCTGCGTGACCCAGCCAACGCAGCCTTGCCTGCCGGAGGAGCTCATCGATGAGACTGTGCATAGATCTTTCAAGGATTTGTGAGCTCCTCACACAATCCAGCCTGGTTAAACCCAGGATGGATCGTAAGCAAGCCAGCCTGAATGTTTCTAATCTTCGTATATGCTTCATTAGGGGGGGGGGGGGTCCACGTTCCGCAAGCATAGAAAAAGGAGAAAATGATCGTGGCCGAGAAGACCCGAAGCTTCTTGTGGAGTGACAGACCAGGTCGTTTCGACACAGCGTTACGCAGCCGATGAAAAGACAATGCCGTTCAACTGATTCGGAGTGAGGCCTCTGCTGTTAAACCGGAGCTGGCCATAAGCACATTGCCAAGGTATGGAAACTTCTCCACTCTCTATACAACTGCCACGCCAATAGGGAGTTGAGGGGGTTGAGGGAGTGGAGTGTTTTTTTTATGATACAAAATACCCAGGCAGGTGCTTAATTTCGGAGGGGCTGATGGTAGCACGCTCCAAAATTAAGCAGCGCCCTCCAACTCCTCTGGGTGAGCAGAAGTCACCAGATCATCAGCATACGTAATATGTTAACCAATAGGGAGTCATCCCTTGACCGCACCCGGGCATCAATCAGCCTCCCGTTGTATCTGCACCAGATGGATATTCCTCCTGTAGAGTGATGAAAAGCTTCTCGAACTACGTGGTCGAAAAAAATGTTAAATAATGCAGAAGCCTGAGGACAACCCTGTCGCATCCCAAGGTGAACAGGGAATAGCTCCGACTCTCGGTCACGTAGCTTTACCCGGGCCTACCCACCATCATGAAGATCTTTAATGGTTGTGAGCAGAGAGTCAGGAACTCCGAAAGCACAAAGAACAACCTAGAGCCTAGGCCTATCGATGGTATCAACGGCTTTGACCAGGCCAATAAAGCAGAGATGTACATTCTGTTGGAATTCCCTACACCTCTGCTGTTGCAGCAGGACAGAAAATATGGCGTCTGTGCAGGACCGCCCTGGCCTAAAACCACATTGGGGCCTAAAACCACATTGGGGCTCCGCAAGCCTCTCCTCAGCGTGCCTAGCAAGGCGATGTTGAATCATCGTTGCCAGGACCTTTCCCGGCACACTGAGGAGTGAGATGCCCCTGTAGTTGTTACAGTCTGTGCGGTCTCCCTTCATAAAAAGGGGGACCACCAGGGCATCTCTTCCAATCCTGTGGAACCCGTCCAGTGGTCCAGGCAGCTATTACGATGCCATGTAGGGCAGCCTGTACACAGACGCCACCCTCCCTCAGCTATCTGGACACCCATCATCGGAGTAGAAGAATGGCGCTAACCGCTACACGACTTACACCCGCCCACCCCCACACACACACACCCACACATTCAATCACATACGCGCCAACGCGGGTTATAAATATGGGATCCGTCACGTGGGGCGACGGTCAATTGTTGAGAACAATGATGGAGGGAGGTGGGGGGGGGAGGCAGGCAAGGCGCATGGAACGCGCGCCTCGAGGACGAATGTTCGAGCTGAGTGGAGCAATGGCATCGGCTCCCTCGTGTGCAGGGAAGAGCTCCTGCCGGGGTCGATCTTTCAGACAGCGCACGGTCATGGCTTGGAGGAGGCCTTCATCCAGCAGTGGATTGATCACGGACGATGATTTATTGCAAGCGCAACGTATATAACGAAACGTCTCGGAGCTCAGATGCTTCGCCTATGGGACGACAAACATCCCCCCCCCCAACACCTGCCCTAATTGAATCGTGCCCCTGTGATAATAGGAGAGCCGACGTTTCGGCCGACCGCCTGCACGTGTCACCGACCCTCGCACTCGATTCATCGTCGAGGGCGCAGCTCGCGGCTCATTCCGAAAGAGCTCGCTCGCAACCTCGCGCGCAGTGCGGTCCCACGTGTGTGTAGGTGTGTGTGTGTAAGTGTGTGTAGGTGTGTGTGTGTAGGTGTGAGTGTGTGTGTAGGTGTGTGTGTAGGTGTGTGTGTGTGTATGTGTGTGTAGGTGTGTGTGTGTGTAGGTGTGTGTGTGTGTAGGTGTGTGTGTGTGTAGGTGTGTGTGTGCCACGTGTGTGTGTGTAGGTGTGTGTGTGTATGTGTGTAGGTGTGTGTGTAGGTGTGTGTATGTAGGTGTGTGTGTAGGTGTGTGTGTAGGTGTAGGTGTGTGTGTGTAGGTGTAGGTGTGTGTGTAGGTGTAGGTGTGTAGGTGTGTGTGTGTGTATGACAGTGTGTAGTGTAGGTGTGTGTGTAGGTGTGTGCATGACAGTGTGTGTAGGTGTGTGTGTGTAGGTGTGTGCCTGACAGTGTGTGGTGTAGGTGTGTGTGTAGGTGTGTGTGTAGGTGTGTGTGTAGGTGTGTGTGTAGGTGTGTGTGTGTAGGTGTGTGTGTAGGTGTGTGTGTAGGTGTGTGTGTGTATATGTGTGTAGGTGTGTGTGTGTAGGTGTGTGTGCGTAGGTGTGTGTAGGTGTGTGTGTGTAGGTGTGTGTGTTTAGGTGTATGTAGGGGTATGTGTAGGTTTGTGTAGGTGTTTGTGTGTGTAGGTGTGTGTAGGTGTGTGTGTGTAGGTGTGTAGGTGTGTGTGTGTGTAGGTGTGTGTGTGTAGGTGTGTGTGTAGGTGTGTGTGTGTGTAGGTGTGTGTGTGTAGGTGTGTGTGTGTGTGTGTAGGTGTGTGTGTGTGCCAAGCGTGTGTGTGTGTGTCACACGTGTGTGTGCCAAGCGTTTGTGTGCCAAGTGTGTGTGTGTAGGTGTGTGTGTGTGCCACGCGTGTGTGTGTGTGTGTGTAGGTGTGTGTGTGCCACGCGTGTGTGTGTGTCAAGCGTGTGTGTAGGTGTGTGTGCCACGCGTGTGTGTGTGTGGGTGTGTGCCTCGTGTGTAGGTGTATGTGTATGCCTCGTGTATGTGTGTGCCTCGTGTGTGCCGTGTGTGTGTGTGTCGTGTGTGTGTGTGCCGTGCGTGTGTGCCAAGCGTGTGTGTGTGTGTTACATACGCGCCGCGCGTATAGCACACACTCACATACCGAATCACAATTTGTATTCGTAGCTGGAGGAATCCGATGAGCTATGAAGCTCTTCTTGTCACAGATGTCCAGTAGGGGCACGGGGTAAGGACGTCACAACAACGAGCAGTACAAACACACGATTGGAGTGCAGAGTACAAGAAATGTAAACAAATCACCCAGACACAAACAAATACAACACGAAACCATCCCCATCCTATACCAGGCAAAGCTCACTTACACACGAGGTACACACACGAGGCACACACACACACGAGGTACACACACGAGGTACACACACGAGGTACACACACGAGGTACACACACACACGAGGTACACACACACACGAGGTACACACACACACGAGGTACACACACACACGAGGTACACACACACACGAGACACACACACGAGGCACACACACACACACGAGGTACACACACACACGAGGCACACACACACACACGAGGCACACACACACACACGAGACACACACACACACACGAGACACACACACACACACGAGACACACACACACACACAAGACACATACACACGAGACACACACACACACACACGAGACACACACACACACACGAGACACACACACGAGGCACACACACACACGAGGCACACACACACACAAGACACACACACACACACACGAGACACACACAGACACGAGACACACACAGACACGAGGCACACACAGACACGAGGCACACACACACACACACGAGGCACACACACACACGAGACACACACACACGGGTACACACACACGAGACACACACACACGAGGCACACACACACACACGAGGTATACACACACACACACACGAGGTATACACACACACACACACGAGGCACACACACGAGACACACACACACACGGCACACACACACACGAGGTACACACACACACACACGAAACACACACACACACCACACACGAGGCACACACACACGAGACACACGGGGCACACACACACGAGGCACACACACACACGGCACACACACACACGAGACACACGGGGCACACACACACGAGGCACACACACACACGGCACACACACACACACGAGGCACACACACGGCACACACACACACACGAGGCACACACACACGAGGCACACACACACGAGGCACACACACACGAGGCACACACACACACGAGGCACACACAAGCATCGCAACATTGCTGCGTTGGTTATCATCTGCCGCTCACAACACCTGCAGAGCCAGCGATGGCCATTCCACATTCCCATGGCGGGGGGAGGGGGTCCATGCGTCGAACAGCCGTCGCTGGCTTATTAAATCCTTTATATTAAGTTTGCTTGCTTGCTTGCGTGCTTGCTTGCTTAGGACCGTGCAAATCTTTCGGTCGTTTTTTAACCCACTTCCCGTGATCCAATCCAGCTGACATTTTGCACACAGACTCGTTGTGCGTGACAATGCATTTTCGTGAAAAAAATTTCCAAAATTTTACACTGTTTAGGGATTTTTTTACAAATATTTAATTACCAATTGTTTAATGCTGCCAGACAATCATCTGACCCATAGGTGGCAGCCATCTCAAGCCAGAGGACGAGAGGACTCTAGCCGCCACGCATATAAAGGATTTATAGTGAAAAACGTTGTTTTTACGGGTTATACTTGTTTTATCGACCACCCCACCGCAGGGAAGGAGTCATTGGGCCGAGTCAGCCTCCAGCCACGATTTGGACTCCCATAGCCTTACGATTGCGAACTCGCTCTCGTTACAAGATGTTACCCTGTAACGATGCCCTATCGGTGAACATTACAAATATTGAATATTATTATGTTACATAAAATAATAAAAATAAAACATAATAAAATATTTTATTATGTTTTATTAGTTTATTATTTTATTATTTCCCTTCTACGTGACTTTACCGAAAGAACCAAGAAGATGAATCCCTGCAGTCACGAAAGCTTTAAATCGAAAAATTATTACGTTAATTCTAGTTCATATCAGCCCTCCCTCCTCGCCACGGTGTGCACACGTAAACACCTTTAAACGTCATGGACGTCGATTTACAAATCTTAAAGTCGAAGTCCAGACGCGACATTTCGGAAAATCCGAAATATTTGTCGTCAACCCTCCCCCACCACCCGCCCCCTTTGTGACGTCATCGACGTCATATCCGCCGGTTTCCCGCCAAAAGGCGCGTCATGCGGTGGGGGGGGGGTAGGTCACCGGGTGACGTCACTTTTGTCAGCAAGATGACGCGCACGTTCAATGCAATAATCGCAGCAACAACAACAACAACAAAAACGCATATCCACCGAAAATAAATGTAAACTCCGAAATTGTCTCTCAAATTCTGAAAATCCTGAAGCCGCCACGACCACCAGGCCCCACGGCCAATGCGTGTGGTCAAAGCGCACCCCGTGGTGTCAGGAGGTTTTTGTTCTTTTTGTTACAGGCGAAACATTGCAAACGTATAAAACGCGCCTACAGGTGCATGCATGCCGCACGTATGTTGAACGTATGTTGTGTGTACTGCACGTTGCACTTCTTTCGCACCGTACGTAGCCAACCGTGATAATCGGACGGCAACACCAAATACGACAAAACGCGGTTCTGAAGAAAGGAATTTTCAATTTTCGATTGAAACCAAAAACCAAAAAAATCAAGAAGATCAAACGTGGACAGGACGCACGCAGGTACAAGGAATGGACACGTGTATGTATGTTACAGCCGTGTACGCCGTTGGTACACGTGTGCGCAGGTGTGCACGTGGTGTGTGCAGGTCACGTGGTCGCTGGTGTGCACGTGGTCACAGGTGTGCACGTGGTCGCAGGGGTAGCGTACGCGTGCAGGTCACGTGGTGCGGAGTGCACGTCTGCAATCTCTGCTGGGACATGCATTTGAGGGTCGTGGGGTTGTTTGACCATACTTGACCATACCTCACCATGCCTCACCATGCTTCAAGGCCTCGCGGCCGCCTATAGCACCTGTTAAGCACCCGATGGCGGGCGCGCATGCAGGCGCTCGCCAGGCTGAGACCTCTGCTTAGCTACCTGGATTGGGCGCATTGCGGATGATTTCGCCATGGGGGCTTCAGAGACAAAACGTGCGCACACGTACATACAAAGACAAAGAACCCCCGTGTAGCCTTGACAGACTGTTGAGGCAAGTGCTGTTAGCGAGCACCTATGAATGCCGGCACGGCACACGAGGGGGCGGGTGGCCAGCACCACGCCCGGCCGCCTTTGTCTCCCTAGTGGCAATGTTTTGTTTGTTTGTTTGTTACACATAGCACTAGGTACTCAATTGAGGCTGAGTCGACCTAGGGAAGGGCCCAGGACCGGTTCAGATAATCGTCACCGGTGTTGGCCGTGAGCGGGAATCGAACGCGGGTCGCCGGGTTCGTAGCGCAGCGTACTAACCACGACACCACCGCACCGCACACACACAACACACGCGTATGCACGCCGTGTCCATCAAAGAAACAAAGATCACCCGTGTAGCCTTCAGCGGACTGTTGGGGCAAGTTGAAGGCCGGCACGGCACACGAGGGGGCGGGTGGCCAGCACCACGCCCGGCCGCCTTTGTCTCCCCAGTGCCGTTGTGTACACATCGCACAAGATGCTCATTTAGGGCCGAGTCGACCTAGCGGAGTCCCAGGGGCCGTTCATATATTCGGTCGTGAGCGGGAATTGGGTTTCGGGACTCAGGGGGGGGGAGATCGCAGGTTGTGGCGCAGTGCGCTAACCACTGCGCCACCGCTCCCGCCCCAATAAAATCCACCATCAGCCACCACCTAGAGCAGCAGCAACAACAACAACCACCACCACCACCGGCGATATGGAACGACGGGCCGCAGCCATGAGAATGTGGAGTTTCAACCGCGGGAGACGAATCGACCCCCATCGCCAGCCCTCGCAGCATCAGCAGTAGTCGCCATTCCGGCCGGAGACGTTTTGACAGCTAATTCAATACTGACATTTGTGCAAGTCTCAGAATCTACTGCGTGGGGCAGGAAAACACACACAAAGGCAAAGATCCCCCGGATAGCCTTGACGTACTTTCGGGGCAAGTGCTGTTAGCGAGCACCTATGAAGGCCGGAACGGCACACGAGGTGGTTTTGGTGGGGAGCATCACGCCCGGCCGCCTTTGTCTCCCCAGTGGTGATGTTTACGCGCTGTGAGCGGGAATCGATCTCGGGGGTCACCCGGCGCGCTAACCGTTGCACCACCGCTCCACACATACCCATACACACACCTAAACTTACATTTACCCATGCATTACACGTTCATAGAAACCCACACGCACGTTTGTGCATATCATATGCATCAACAGACGTACACCTAATACACCCCACACACGTAACCACCACCACCACAACACACACACACACCCATAAACAAACACAAAAAACATCCACCCCGTTTCGCTTTAACAAAAAATGTTGTGGCAAGTGTTGTTCACGAGCTCCTATGAAGGTCGGTACGGCACACACAAAGGTAAAGATCCCCCGTGTAGCCTTAACAGACTGTTGGGGCAAGTGCTGTTAGCGAGCACCTATGAAAGCCGGCACGGCACACGAGGGGGTGGGTGGCCAACACCACGCCCGGCCGCCTTTGTCTCCCTAGTGGCGATGTTTACACACCGAACCAGGTACTCATTTGAGGCTGAGTCGACCTAGAGGAGGCCCAGGACCGGTTCAGATAATCGTCACTGGGTGTTGGCCGTGAGCGGGAATCGCCGGGTTCGTAGCACCGCTACACGACCGCACACACAAACCACACACACACACCACACACACACACACACACCACACACACACACCACACACACCACACACACCACACACAAACCACACACACACCGCACACACCGCACACACACACCACACACACCACACACACACACCACACACACACACCACACACACTACACACAAACCACACACACACCGCACACACCACACACACCACACACTCACCTCATACGTACCACACACGTACCACACACGTACCACACACGTACCACACACGTACCACACACGTACCACACACACCACGCCACACACACCACGCCACATACACCACGCCACGCCACGTACCACACGAACTACACACACACACCACACCACACACCACACCACACACACCACGCCACGTACCACACGCACTACACACACACCACACACACACGCCACACACCACACCACACACACACCACACCACGCTCCACACACCACACGCACCACACACACACACACCACACACACACCACACACACCACACACACCACACACCACACACACCACACGCGCGTACAACTGCGAGTGGTGCTCCCCTCGCACCCACCCAGGGGCTCAGCGTGAACTTCTCCCTCGCAGCGCTCGCCGCGAACCCAGACCCCCCCCCCAGACACCCCCCCAAACACCCCCCCCAGACACCAAACACCCCCCCCCAGACACCCCCCAGACCCCCCCCCCCCGGACACCCCCCCCCCTCCAGACCCCCCACCCCCACAGAACCCCCCTCCCCAACAACTCCCGCTGAACCCCAGAGGCCCCCGTCAATTCCGGGGGTCCCAGAGCCCCGAGGCTCCGGCCCCCCTCCCCCCCTCCCACCCCTTCTCTTTGATCCGCCACGGGGGATCGAACGGGCGCGGAAGCGCGCACCACGTGGTGCACGGAGCCGGTGGCGCACACGCTCTCGGGGAACCCCTCGCTCACCCCCTCCGTCTCACTCACTCACCTGCTCACTCACATGCTCATCCACTCACCTGCTCACCTGATCACTCACCCACTCACTCACCTGCTCACCCACTCCCCTGCTCACTCACTCACATGCTCACCCACTCACCTGCTCACTCACCCGCTCACTCACCTACTCACCCGCTCACTCACCCGCTCACTCACTCACATGCTCACCCACTCACTCACCTGCTCACTC
>NC_083839.1:6821814-6841814 GCF_015708825.2 Lethenteron reissneri
GTGTGTATTCGCTAACAGCACTTGCCCAAACAATCTGTCAGAGGCTACACAGGGGAGCTTTGCCTTGCGTGTGTGTGCATTCGCTAACAGCACTTGCCCTAACAATCTGTTAGAGGCTACACAGGGGACCTTTGTCTTGTGTGTGTATGTACTCGCGAACAGCACTTGCCCTAACAATCTGTCAGAGGCTACACAGGGGATCTTTGCCTTGCGTGTGTGTACTCGCTAACAACACTTGCCCCAACAATCTGTCAGAGGCTACACAGGGGACCTTTGTCTTGTGTGTGTACTCGCTAACAGCACTTGCCCCAACAATCTGTCAGAGGCTACACAGGGGATCTTTGCCTTGCGTGTGTGTGTACTCGCTAACAGCCCTTGCCCCAACAATCTGCTAGAGGCTACACAGGGGAGCTTTGCCTTGCGTGTGTATTCGCTAACAGCACTTGCCCAAACAATGTCAGAGGCTACACAGGGGAGCTTTGCCTTGCGTGTGTGTGTATTCGCTAACAGCACTTGCCCTAACAATCTGTTAGAGGCTACACAGGGGACCTTTGTCTTGTGAGTGTATGTACTCGCGAACAGCACTTGCCCTAACAATCTGTCAGAGGCTACACAGGGGATCTTTGCCTTGCGTGTGTGTACTCGCTAACAGCACTTGCCCCAACAATCTGTCAGAGGCTACACAGGGGATCTTTGCCTTGCGTGTGTGTGTACTCGCTAACAGCCCTTGCCCCAACAATCTGCTAGAGGCTACACAGGGGACATTTGTCTTGTGTGTGTGTATTCGCTAACAGCACTTGCCCAAACAATCTGTCAGAGGCTACACAGGGGAGCTTTGCCTTGCGTGTGTGTGTATTCGCTAACAGCACTTGCCCTAACAATCTGTTAGAGGCTACACAGGGGACCTTTGTCTTGTGTGTGTATGTACTCGCGAACAGCACTTGCCCTAACAATCTGTCAGAGGCTACACAGGGGATCTTTGCCTTGCGTGTGTGTACTCGCTAACAACACTTGCCCCAACAATCTGTCAGAGGCTACACAGGGGACCTTTGTCTTGTGTGTGTGTACTCGCTAACAGCACTTGCCCTAACAATCTGTCAGAGGCTACACAGGGGACCTTTGTCTTGTGTGTGTGTACTCGCTAACAGCACTTGCCCCAACAATCTGTCAGAGGCTACACAGGGGATATTTGCCTTGCGTGTGTGTGTATTCGCTAACAGCACTTGCCCTAACAATCTGTTAGAGGCTACACAGGGGACCTTTGTCTTGTGTGTGTATGTACTCGCGAACAGCACTTGCCCTAACAATCTGTCAGAGGCTACACAGGGGATCTTTGCCTTGCGTGTGTGTACTCGCTAACAACACTTGCCCCAACAATCTGTCAGAGGCTACACAGGGGACCTTTGTCTTGTGTGTGTGTACTCGCTAACAGCACTTGCCCCAACAATCTGTCAGAGGCTACACAGGGGATATTTGCCTTGCGTGTGTGTGTGTATTCGCTAACAGCACTTGCCCTAACAATCTGTCAGAGGCTACACAGGGGACCTTTGTCTTGTGTGTGTGTACTCGCTAACAGCACTTGCCCCAACAATCTGTCAGAGGCTACACAGGGGACCTTTGTCTTGTGTGTGTGTACTCGCTAACAGCACTTGCCCTAACAAACTGTCAGAGGCTACACAGGGGACCTTTGTCTTGTGTGTGTGTACTCGCTAACAGCACTTGCCCTAACAATCTGTCAGAGGCTACACAGGGGACCTTTGTCTTGTGTGTGTGTACTCGCTAACAACACTTGCCCTAACAATCTGTCAGAGGCTACACAGGGGACCTTTGTCTTGTGTGTGTGTACTCGCTAACAGCACTTGCCCCAACAATCTGTCAGAGGCTACACAGGGGATATTTGTCTTGCGTGTGTGTGTGTATTCGCTAACAGCACTTGCCCTAACAATCTGTTAGAGGCTACACAGGGGACCTTTGTCTTGTGTGTGTGTGTATTCGCTAACAGCACTTGCCCTAACAATCTGTTAGAGGCTATACAGGGGATCTTTGTCTTGTGTGTGTAAAGAAGATTGTGTGTGTGTACTCGCTAACAGCACTTACCCTCATTCGATTTTTCCAGCTAAACGAGAGACCTTTTGTGTTTGTCTCGCCTATAGTGATGTGTGGGTGTGTGCGCGCTTGCGTGTGTGTGCGCCTGTGTGTGTGTGTGCGCGCGGTGCGTGTGTGTGCCTGTGCCTGTGTGTGTGTGCGTGTGTGTTTGCGCGTGTGTGTGCGCGTGCGTGTGTGTGCCTGTGTGTGCCTGTGTGTGTGTGCGCGCGCGGTGCGCGTGTGTGTGTGCGTGTGTGTGTGCGCGTGTGTGTGCGCGTGCGTGTGTGTGCCTGTGTGTGTGCCTGTGTGTGTGCGTGCAGGTGTGCGTGCATGTATGTGCGCGTGTGTGTGCACGCGTGTGTCTGTGCGCGTGTGTGCGTGTGTCTGTGCGCGTGTGTGCGCGTGTGTGCGTGCGCGCGTGTGTGTGCGTGTGCGCGTGTGCGCGTGTGCGTGCGCGTGTGCGTGTGTGTGTGCGCGCGTGTGAGCGGTGGCGCAGTGGGTTAGCGCCCCGCCGACGCTTGTCTGTGATCCGCGCCAACGACTAGCAGCAAGCACCAGGCGACGATAATTACCCGAACGGGTTCCGCGTGCCACTCAGGGGTCGTCTCGACCGCGGAGTGGCGAGCGACAATCACCACTCGGGGGGCGGGGGGGGCGGGCAAACGTGGGTCGGGCCGCCGTGCCGGCTACCCAAGGCCGTAGCCATGGAGTCAACATCGGGGGGGGCCACATTTTCAAGGGGGTCTGGGGGTGTCCCCCCCCCTCCACCCAGAAAAATCTAAATTTGAAAACGAATTTCCGGCTTAAATTTTTTTTTTATTCACTAACACATGGGATGGACTTTTTTTTTTACAATAATGTCTAATAGTGTATTGTATTACATTGCTCTGTTTTTTTTACATTTCCTTCTGTCATTGTATGTAATGGCAGAGATCGGGGATTAATAAAGTACAAGCATAACCACAATCATATGAACACAAATCTATGCATTGATTTAAATGAAGACAAGTCCAGATATTGTGGCCAAGGTTTAGAGAATTGTTCTTTTTATTTACATAGCATAGCAATTATTTGTAAATATTTTTATCGCAATATATTGGGAGGGACATTTTGAGCATATTCAATATTGGGGGGGGGGATGTGCCCCCCCCAATATTTATTATAATTACAGGCTTGCGGCTACCCACACTCCCCGCGTCTGCCGGCACTTGCCCCAGCCGTCAGCTGAAGGCTATGCGGTAGGGTGGGACTTTTACCTTTTGTTCTATTTGCGACCGCTGTTGCCAAGTCTGCACGACCGCAACGCCGAGCGGCCAGCAACAAAGAGCGCGATTCAAATTGTGGTGGCGACGAGTTTGTGCGGCCGTGCGTTGCTGTTATCGTCAATGTTGTACGTGTGTGTGTGTGTAGTACATGGTGTTGTTGTGTGTGGTGTGTGTGTGTAGTACATGGTGTTGTTGTGTGTGGTGTGTGTGTGTAGTACATGGTGTTGTTGTGTGTGGTGTGTGTGTGGTACATGGTGTTGTTGTGTGTGGTGTGTGTGTGGTACATGGTGTTGTTGTGTGTGTGTGTGTGTAGTACATGGTGTGGTTGTGTGTGGTGTGTATGTGGTACATGGTGTTGTTGTGTGTGGTGTGTGTGTAGTACATGGTGTTGTTGTGTGTGGTGTGTGTGGTACATGGTGTTGTTGTGTGTGGTGTGTGTGTGTAGTACATGGTGTGGTTGTGTGTGGTGTTTGTAGTACATGGTGTTGTGTGTGTGGTGTGTGTGTAGTACATGGTGTTGTTGTGTGTGGTGTGTGTGTGGTACATGGTGTTGTTGTGTGTGTGTGTGTGTGGTACATGGTGTGGTTGTGTGTGTGTGTGTGTAGTACATGGTGTGGTTGTGTGTGGTGTGTATGTGGTACATGGTGTTGTTGTGTGTGGTGTGTGTGTAGTACATGGTGTTGTTGTGTGTGGTGTGTGTGGTACATGGTGTTGTTGTGTGTGGTGTGTGTGTGTAGTACATGGTGTGGTTGTGTGTGGTGTGTATGTGGTACATGGTGTTGTTGTGTGTGGTGTGTGTGTAGTACATGGTGTTGTTGTGTGTGGTGTGTGTGGTACATGGTGTTGTTGTGTGTGGTGTGTGTGTGTAGTACATGGTGTGGTTGTGTGTGGTGTTTGTAGTACATGGTGTTGTGTGTGTGGTGTGTGTGTGGTACATGGTGTTGTTGTGTGTGGTGTGTGTGTAGTACATGGTGTTGCTGTGTGTGGTGTGTGTGGTACATGGTGTTGTTGTGTGTGGTGTGTGTGGTACATGGTGTTGTTGTGTGTGGTGTGTGTGTAGTACATGGTGTGGTTGTGTGTGGTGTTTGTAGTACATGATGTGGTTGTGTGTGGTGTGTGTGTGGTACATGGTGTTGTTGTGTGTGGTGTGTGTGTAGTACATGATGTGGTTGTGTGTGGTGTGTGTGTGGTACATGGTGTTGTTGTGTGTGGTGTGTGTGTGTAGTACATGATGTGGTTGTGTGTGGTGTGTGTGTGGTACATGGTGTTGTTGTGTGTGGTGTGTGTGTAGTACATGATGTGGTTGTGTGTGGTGTGTGTGTAGTACATGGCGTTGTTGTGTGTGGTGTGTGTGTAGTACATGGTGTGGTTGTGTGTGGTGTGTGTGTAGTACATGGTGTTGTTGTGTGTGGTGTGTGTGTAGTACATGGTGTTGTTGTGTGTGGTGTGTGTGTGTAGTACATGGTGTTGTTGTGTGTGTGTGTGTGTGTAGTACATGGTTGTTGTGTGTGTGTGTGTGTAGTACATGGTGTTGTTGTGTGTGGTGTGTGTGTGTAGTACATGGTGTGTTGTGTGTGGTGTGTGTGTGTGTAGTACATGGTGTTGTTGTGTGTGGTGTGTGTGTGTAGTACATGGTGTTGTTGTGTGTGGTGTGTGTGTGTAGTACATGGTGTTGTTGTGTGTGGTGTGTGTGTGTAGTACATGGTGTTGTTGTGTGTGGTGTGTGTGTGTAGTACATGGTGTTGTGTGTGTGGTGTGTGTGTGTAGTACATGGTGTTGTGTGTGGGTGTGTGTGTAGTACATGGTTGTTGTGTGTGGTGTGTGTGTGTAGTACATGGTGTTGTTGTGTGTGGTGTGTGTAGTACATGGTGTGTTGTGTGTGGTGTGTGTAGTACATGGTGTGGTTGTGTGTGGTGTTGTGTGTAGTACATGGTGTTGTTGTGTGTGGTGTGTGTGTAGTACATGGTGTTGTTGTGTGTGGTGTGTGTGTAGTACATGGTGTTGTTGTGTGTGGTGTGTGTGTAGTACATGGTGTTGTTGTGTGTGGTGTGTGTGTAGTACATGGTGTTGTTGTGTGTGGTGTGTGTGTAGTACATGGTGTTGTTGTGTGTGGTGTGTGTGTGTAGTACATGGTGTTGTTGTGTGTGGTGTGTGTGTGTAGTACATGGTGTTGTTGTGTGTGGTGTGTGTGTAGTACATGGTGTTGTTGTGTGTGGTGTGTGTGTGTAGTACATGGTGTTGTTGTGTGTGGTGTGTGTGTGTAGTACATGGTGTGTGTAGTACACGGTGTGGTTGTGTGTGGTGTGTGTGTGTAGTACATGGTGTTGTTGTGTGTGGTGTGTGTGTGTGTGCTACATGGTGTTATTGTGCGTGGTGTGTGTGTGTAGTACATGGTGTTGTTGTGTGTGGTGTGTGTGTGTGTGGTACATGGTGTGGTTGTGTGTGGTGTGTGTGTAGTACATGGTGTGGTTGTGTGTGGTGTGTGTGTAGTACATGATGTGGTTGTACGTGGTGTGTGTGTGGTACATGGTGTTGTTGTGTGTGGTGTGTGTGTAGTACATGGTGTGGTTGTGTGTGGTGTGTGTGTAGTAAATGGTGTTGTGTGTGGTGTGTGTGTAGTACATGGTGTTGTTGTGTGTGGTGTGTGTGTGGTACATGGTGTTGTTGTGTGTGGTGTGTGTGTGTGTGTGTAGTACATGGTGTTGTTGTGTGTGGTGTGTGTGTGTGTAGTACATGGGGTGGTTGTGCGTGGTGTGTGTGTGTAGTATATGGTGTTGTTGTGTGTGTGTGTGTGTAGTACATGGTGTTGTTGTGTGTGTGTGTAGTACATGGTGTGGTTGTGTGTGGTGTGTGTGGTGTGTGTGTGTAGTACATGGTGTTGTTGTGTGTGTGTGTGTAGTACATGGTGTTGTTGTGTGTGGTGTGTGTGTAGTACATGGTGTGTGTGTGTGGTGTGTGTGTGTAGTACATGGTGTGGTTGTGTGTGGTGTGTGTGTGTGTAGTACATGGTGTTGTTGTGTGTGGTGTGTGTGTGTAGTACATGGTGTTGTTGTGTGTGGTGTGTGTGTAGTACATGGGTGTTGTTGTGTGTGGTGTGTGTGTGTAGTACATGGTGTTGTTGTGTGTGGTGTGTGTGGTGTAGTACATGGTGTTGTTGTGTGTGGTGTGTGTGGTACATGGTGTTGTAGTACATGGTGTGGTGTGTGTTTGGTGTGTGTGTGTGGTACACGGTGTGGTTGTGTGTGTGGTGTGTGTGGTACATGGTGTAGTACATGGTGTTGTTGTGCGTGGTGTGTGTGTAGTACATGGTGTTGTTGTGTGTGGTGTGTGTGTGGTGTGTGTGGTACATGGTGTAGTACATGGTGTGGTTGTGCGTGGTGTGTGTGTAGTACATGGTGTTGTTGTGTGTGGTGTGTGTGTGTGGTACATGGTGTAGTACATGTTGTGGTTGTGTGTGGTGTGTGTGTGTGGTACATGGTGTAGTACATGGTGTTGTTGTGTGTGGTGTGTGTGTGTGGTACATGGTGTAGTACATGGTGTTGTTGTGTGTGGTGTGTGTGTGTGTGGTACATGGTGTAGTACATGGTGTTGTTGTGTGTGGTGTGTGTGTGTGGTACATGGTGTAGTACATGGTGTGGTGTTTGTGTGGTGTGTGTGTGTGGTACATGGTGTAGTACATGGTGTGGTGTTTGTGTGGTGTGTGTGTGTGGTACATGGTGTAGTACATGGTGTGGTGTTTGTGTGGTGTGTGTGTGTTCCATGGTGTTGCTGTGCGTGGCGTCACGCGCACTGGCACGTGACCCGCCCTCTTCGAGATTCCAAGCGGCAGCGATCACGTGATCGCTGCTGCTGCTGCCGCCGCTGCATTGACGCCAATTAAGCCACGTGCGTCTTAATTGCGACGGGAACGAGCGCGCGTGGTGATTCATTCGCTCTCGGAAGCGTTGCGGTGTCCACCCCATCGTGGTGTCCACGTCTCACTCCCTCTTACCACCCCACCACCCCAACCATACCCCTCCTACACCACCGCCCCTCTTCTGAAGCTTCGTGAAACGGGAGGCGAGCAGAGGGTTCAAACGCTCCTCATCCCCCTCCACCGCTTTCACCACTCGCGCGCCCGCACCCCGTGGCACTGCGGGGCCGGTCTCGCGTTTATATTTAGCGTCAGCATCGGCGGCATCATCATCAGCAGCAGCAGCAGCGGCGGCATCAAACGTCGAGCGGAAACGTTGAGTTTAGATCAAACCGAACGTTGGCTTTTTACACGTTTTTATTTAACTCACTCTCTCTGTTGTTGTTGTTGTCGTTGTCGTATCGTCAAATCTTGTAACTCAATTTGAACCATCTTCCCAATGTGGTATCGACTGCAAACTTGGTATACTTATGCCATACTGATGACAATACTATATTCTATCATAAAAAATAAACATAATTTTACACGCTTTCTTTTAACTCACTCTGTCTGTTGTCGTTGTCGTATCCTCAAATCTTGTAACTCAAATTGAACCCTCTTCCCAATGTGCTATCGACTGCAAACTTGGTATACTTGTGTCATACTGATGACAATACTATATTATATCATAAAAAAATAAAAAATAAACATTATTTTACACGCTTTCTATTAACTCACTCTGTCTGTTGTTGCATCCTCAAATCTTGTAACTCAATTTGAACCCTCTTCCCAATGTGCTATCGACTGCAAACTTGGTATACTTATGTCATACTGATGACAATACTATATTCTATCATAAAAAAAATATTTTTTTAAACAATCTTTTTTTTAAAACAACACGGGGCGCGCGGGGGCAGGTGGCGGGAGTGATTAGCGCACCGTGAGCTTGGTTCGATGTCATGGTCCCGTCATCAAGGGGCCAGTCGGCTTGCGTTCGAGCGCCTGGTGCGGTGAGCAACGTAGGATCGGCATATGTATGTACAGCGGCAGGAGGAATCCGATGAGCTCAGAAGCTCTTTACTTCACAAACGTCGAGTAGGTGCACGGGCGTAAGAACGTTAGAACAACAAACGGTACAAAACAAAACCACGATAGCATTGCAAATCTCAATTAAGGTAAACAAATCACACGAACACATACACAAACACGTACACAAACACGTACACAAACACGTACACAAACACGTACACAAACACGTACACAAACACGTACACAAACACACACACGTACACAAACACATACACATACACACACAAATACAAACACGTACACAAACACACACAAACACGTACACAAACACGTACACAAACACGTACACAAACACATACAAACACACACACAAACACACACACAAACACACACAAACACATACACAAACACGTACACAAACACGTACACAAACACATACACAAACACACACAAACACACACAAACACACACAAACACATATACAAACACAAACACGTACACAAACACGTACACATACACAAACACGTACACAAACACGTACACAAACACGTACACAAAACACACAAACACACACAAACTCACACAAACACATACAAACATACAAACATACACATACACACACAAACACATACACAGACACATACACAAATACATACACAAACACACACACAAACATGTACACAAACACGTACACAAACACATACACAAACACACACACAAACACATACACACACACAAACACGTACACAAACACATACACAAACACGTACACAAACACGTACACAAACACAAACACACACAAACACACACACAAACACACAAACACACACACAAACACGTACACAAACACGTACACAAACACAAACACACACAAACACACACAAACACGTACACAAACACGTACACAAACACGTACACAAACACGTACACGTACACAAGCACGTACACATACACAAACACATACACAAACACATACACATACACAAACACGTACACAAACACGTACACAAACACATACACATACACAAACATACACATACACAAACACGTACACAAACACGTACACAAACACGTACACAAACACACACAAACACATACACAAACACACACACAAACACACACACAAACACGTACACAAACACGTACACAAACACACACACAAATACGTACACAAACACACAAACACACACAAACACGTACACACACAAACACGTACACAAACACGCACTAAACCATCCCCATCCTAGCAGGCAAAGCCCACCGAGCTATTAACGTATTGTTCACAAGCGACCTGGCTATCAACAAATTACATCTCGACAAAGTGGCTCATTATTTGGACATTTATAGCCGAGCGGAATGATAATCTAAGTCGTCTAAAACCGCATGCTTCCAAATGTCAAAGTCGACCGTGCGTGGATATTGCCCCACAACTCCGTAGTGCCCGACCATCTTCCTCATAGGCGCTCGCTAACACAACAGCACTTTACCCAACAGCCTGTGTTGGGCTACACGGGTCACCTTTGCTTTTTGAGCGTCACACCATCAATCAGCATCATCAACGCCTGCCTTGGTGGGCCGATAAAAGGTGCGATTGCCACCACATTGTGCCGGGTGAACAGCTGTTAAAAGAAATAATCATAGGAGGATCTTGATTTTGAAAGCTTTCGCGACTGCAGGTAATTTCGGTTCAAGTCACGTAGGTAGAAAAATAAAATAAATAAAAAATAATAAATCACGACGTTTCGATCGCAACAGAAGCGGTCCGTCCTCGGGCGGAAATAAATAATCCAACAGTGGAACTTCTGAACCATCGAGAGGGCTGTTACAACAATGTCGTGATGTTTTATTTTGTATTTTATTTTATTTTTCTACCCACGTGACTTTTCCGAAAGAACCAAAGAGTACCATTGGAACCTCATTTGCCAGTAAAAATATGATAATTGTTTTTTTACCCTTCTATCTGACAGCAAAACTGACACATTTTTTTTACAAGGAGTCATGTTTACATAGACCACAATACCTGCAGTCATAATGCAAACAAAAAACATAACTCTTATAATGTATGCACTGTCCTTGAAGTTGATTGGTCCACACTCGAGACAGCTTTCCTTAGAGCCTAGTCTCACATGGTGTTGGACCAGATGACGCCAAAAGGCGCACAACTCAAAGACAATGCACCATCAGAGTATGAGAGCTCGGGGTAAGCATTTACACCATTGGAACCTCATTTGCCAGTAAAAATATGATAATTGTTTTTTTACCCTTCTATCTGACAGCAAAACTGACACTTTTTTTTTTACAAGGAGTCATGTTTACATAGACCACAATACCTGCAGTCATAATGCAAACAAAAAACATAACTCTGATAATGTATGCACTGTCCTTGAAGTTGATTGGTCCACACCCGAGACAGCTTTCCTTAGAGCCTAGTCTCACATGGGTTGGACCAAATGACGCCAAAAGGCGCACAACTCAAAGACAATGCACCATCAGAGTATGAGAGCTCGGGGTAAGCATTTACACCATTGGAACCTCATTTGCCAGTAAAAATATGATAATTGTTTTTTTACCCTTATATCTGGCAAAACAACTGACACCTTTTTACAAGGAGTCATGTTTGCATAGACCACAATACCTGCAGTCATAATGCAAACAAAAAACATAACTCTGATAATGTGCACTGTCCTTGAAGTTGATTGGTCCACACCCGAGACAGCTTTCCTTAGAGCCTAGTCTCACATGGTCCTTGAAGTTGATTGGTCCACACCCGAGACAGCTTTCCTTAGTCTCACATGGGTTGGACCAGATGACGCCAAAGAATAATCAGACGAAGGTCAGAACGGCGCACAAGGTGGCTGCATTGGTGGGTGTGGGTGGGTATCCAGCACCACGCCCGGCCGCCTTTGTCTCCCCAGATCCGACATTAACACACCCTGCACCAGCTACTCATTTAAGGCCGAGTCGATCTAGGCATCGACTCGGCGATGCTTCCCAGACCTCCCTTTAAAACTGACGCGCACTGACATCAAACCCAGGCCCCGGTGTGGTGCAAGATGCTCGCCAAACAAGCGACTGCCCGTACAGTCAAGATGAATCATAAATAAGTATAACCCGTAAAAACTACGTTTTTCAATCTAAATCCTTTATATGCGTGGCGGCTAGAGTCCTCTCGTCCTCTGGCTTGAGATGGCTGCCACCTATGGGTCAGATGATTGTCTGCCAGTATTAAGCAATTGGTAATTAAATATAAAATTTGTTTTCCCTAAACAGTGTAAAAAAAAATTTTTCCACGAACATTAATTGTCTTGCACAACGAGTCTGTGCAAAATGTCAGCTCGATTGGATCACGGGAAGTGGGTTAAAAAACGACCGAAAGATTTGCACGGTCGTAAGCAAGCAAGCAAGCACGCAAGCAAGCAAGCGAACTTAATATAAAGGATTTAAAAAACAGGGGAGTGATAATCATCGTCATCGTCGTCATCATCATCATCAGCGTCATCATCAGCGTCATCATCATCATCAGCAGAGTCCTTGTGCATAGCGCACAGAGCGCAGGAAGCACGCCGTGCCCGCAAGATCCTTCGCGAGACTCGGAGTCTTCAATCTGCCCCACCGCTCCGTCTCTTCAATGTCTCTAACCTGGGGGGCTCAGACCCCCCCCCCCGCCAAGTCTATGGGGTGACCTCATTGTGACCCCCCCCAAGTCTATGGGATGACCCCATCGTGACCCCCCAAGTCTATGGGATGACCCCATCGTGCCCCCCCCCCCCCCACCCCCCCCCCCCAAGTCTATGGGATGACCCCATCGTGACCCCCCCCCCAAGTCTATGGGATCACCCCATTGTGACCCCCCCCCAAGTCTATGGGATGACCCCATCGTGACCCCCCACCAAGTCTATGGGATGACCCCATCGTGCCCCCCCCCCCCCCCCCCCCAAGTCTATGGGATCACCCCATTGTGACGTTCGCCACCTTCCAAAGGCTTTCAGCTTCTCTCCCCGACAAGAATCTGTGGACATTGGGTTGTTGTCGTTGTTGTTGTTGTTGTTGTTAAAACCACGACTCGAAACTCTTGAACAGGCACTCAGAGCTCCGTACGGCTATCGGTTCATTCAGAAAACACGATGTTTGTTTATTTGTTTTTTACGTGCGAACCTACAAAGATTTATTTTAGTTTCACGAGTTAATTTCGACACGCTCGGTGTTTGCTGCTGCTGCTTCTGCTGCTTCTGCTGTGACATCGTCACAGAAACGGCGCTTTGTACGTAGGGGTCGTGTTCGTGATGATATCGGCGAGTGGAGATGTTGACTCTTATAATAGAGAGTTGCCATCAACTAAGGAACCATATATCCACAGAGGGGGGGGGGGGGGGGTGGCACGTGCACCGCCAATGATCCGATCGAAATCCCAATTTCGATCGGACCATGGGGGTTTATCAGTAATAAATCGGCATTTTGCGACCCCCACTGCCACTGTGTAGCATATTGTTACGTGGCCAGGGACTCTATGAGATGATAGGACAATAGTCTGAGTCCATAACAGGCAATAAGTAACGGCAAAGCGGTTATAAGCGACTCAGAATTGTGCGCAGTTGTGTGTATACAGCACACGACTTCCCTGAAGGCATCAACAGCTTCAGCGAGCGCGATGCCGATCACACAGCGCGGTTCGAATTCGACCCTCGATCGGTGGCTGCGCCATCGCCGCACAAAGCTAGGGACAAGTCCTTACTCACTAACAAGTCCTTACTCACTAACAAGTCCTTACTTACTAACAACTCCTTACTTACTAACAAGTCCTTACTTACTAACAACTCCTTACTTACTAACAACTACTCACTTACTAACAAGTCCTTACTTACTAACAAGTCCTTACTTACTAACAAGTCATTGCTTACTAACAACTCCTTACTTACTAACAACTACTCACTAACAACTCCTTACTTACTAACAACTACTCACTAACAACTCCTTACTCACTAACAACTCCTTACTTACTAAAAAGTCATTACTTACTAACAACTCCTTACTTTTGATTTAAAGCTTTCAAATTTTCCTGCTGTGGACTTCGCACCTGATGATGATTGCTTGTGTGACTTTACCGAAAGAACCAAGAATATGAACTCCTTACTCACTAACAACTCCTTACTCACTAACAAGTCCTTACTAACTAACTACTTACTAACAACTCCTTACTTACTAACAACTCCTTACTCACTAACTACTTACTAACAACTCCTTACTTACTAACAACTCCTTACTTACTAACAGCTCCTTACTTACTAACAACCCCTTACTTACTAACAACTCCTTACTTACTAACAACTCCTTACTTACTAACAACTCCTTACTTACTAACAACTCCTTACTCACTAACTACTTACTAACAACGCCTTACTCACTAACAACTCCTCTATAATTTCTCATTGCTGGAGGGTTTACCCCCCACCCCCTACCTGAAAATCCTGGCTCTGCCATTGCATATCTCTGCCAACCTCTAAAAAGCATTTGTGCCCATTCGTCAGCATTGGCTGACCATGCTGCTAATGCCGCTGCTGATGGGACACTCACTATGAGAATATAAGAATAGGGCTTAACCCTTTCTGGACGGAACAAAACGGTTGTGTTAAGATGTTAAAACCCCTGCACAGAAACCTTTTTGTAAGGAATCGCGTCTCTGCGTGAAGCACGCATGCTCTGTGGTGAACATGCAAACCAAAAACGTGCTCTGGTAGTATCTGATGCATTGCCTTTGAAACGGATCGGTCCACGCCAGAGACAGCTTTCTTTAGAAGCCCAGTCTCAAACGGTGTCAGACAGAGAGAGAGAACAACACCACCACCAGGCGAACAGCACAAAGACAACGACCACTGTCAGGGACATCACGGTTCCACGTTGAAAGCTCCCAACGTTGAGACGCTCAATATCAATCTTAATTTTGGAGCTTTCGTGACTGCAGAAATTATTCTTTGGTTCTTTCGGTAAAGTCACGTCTAAAGATAAAATAATAAATTAAATAATAGCATACGACGTTTCGATTGCAGCACAAGCAATCGTCATCAGGTATAAATGAAATAGCGACAAAAAATCTAACCAGGAAACTATAGACAGACATATAAGCAGACAGATATCACCAAGATACATAGAGAGAGAGTAACACAGGTACAGAGAGGGAGATCGTCTCTGTGGGGTGGCCTTAAATAGACAGAGGGGGGCGGAGGCAGAGAGAGGGAGGGGTTAGAGAAAAATTTTACATGTCAATGAGTAGGAAGAGACGCGTAGTAAAGTACGCAAGGCTTGAACATTAGGAGAGATGGAGAAAGAACACACTAAATTAAATAACCTAGCAAAATATCGAAATGTTATGTAATACACCACAGAGAGTCGGTCAACACACAATAAACGCATAGCCTGGTCGATTACGTATTTCAAAGATTGCTAAGTTAGAATTTAAGTGTGAAAATTCCAAAGAAAGACAATACATAAAAAAAAAACAAGAGGAACGGAGACACACAGACAGAGCAGAACCTAAGAACGACAAAAAACGAGTGTAGACAGAAAAAAAATACACTAAATATACAGGCAGAGAGAGAGAACAAAAAACCCAGAGAGAGAGAGAGAGAGAAAAAGGTCAACTTGGAACTTCCCCGTAGAAGTGGTTCAATCTTCATTTTGGAGCTTTCGTGACTGCACGCTCAATATCGAAAACCGGCTGCCACGTGACGCCGACGTTGAACCAACGCAGCCGCTGAGATTGCGCGCACGACCCAGAAGCCAAGGCCGTGCTTGCCGCTGATGGGATGTGTCGAGGGACGGATTACGGGGGGAGGGGGTAGGGGTCCGTCCTTCCCCGCTGTCGCCACGAGCGCACCACGGATCGGAGAGAGGGAAAACGCGGCCCGGGAGGATTTACATCGCGTGGAATTGTGGCCGAATGGGGGGCCGCGAAACCTCGACTGGATGGAGAGACGTCGCGCACTCACAGACTCCACCACCACCACCCCCCCCCCCCTGTGCCACCGCCGTCTTTGTCTCTCCGGGTCGACGTCACCCACGCAGAGATGACGACGATGAAGGTGCTCGAGTTGTGAGTTGGCTGCGTGGGGTTCTTCACGCTCCTGTTGACGTGACGAACCTTTAGCGATTGGCAGTGTCGGGTGGTGGCGGGTTTAGCGACACGTTGATATTTACGCGATCTAACCCCCCCCACCAATAACCCACCCCCCCCCCCCCCCCCAGTATTATGAATGAGTGGGTGGGTGGCTGGGTGAGTGGGTGAGTTGTTAGTGAGTGAGTGTGTGAGTGAGTTGTGAGTGAGTGAGTTGTGAGTGAGTGAGTTGTGAGTAAGTTGTGAGTGAGTGAGTTGTGAGTGAGTGTGTGAGTGTGTAAGTTTGCGAGTGTGCGAGTGAGTGAGTGTGCGAGTCTGAGTGTGTGAGTGTGCGAGTGTGTGAGTGTGTGAGTGTGTGAGTGAGTGCGTGCGTGAGTGTGTGAGTGGGTTATTGTGTGAGTGGGTTAGTGTTTGAGTGAGTGTGCGAGTGAGTGAGCGAGTGCGTGAGTGTGAGTGAGTGAGTAAGTGAGTGTGTGAGTGTGCGTGAGTGTAGTGTGCTTGTGTGAGTGTGGTGTGCGTGAGTGTAGTGTGCTTGTGTGAGTGTGGTGTGCGTGAGTGTAGTGTGCTTGTGTGAGTGTGGTGTGCGTGAGTGTGGTGTGCGTGAGTGTGGTGTGCGTGACTGTGGTGTGCGTGAGTGTGGTGTGCGTGACTCTGTGTGAGTGAGTGGGTTAGTGTTTGAGTGTGAGTGTGTGAGTAAGTGAGTGTGTGAGTAAGTGAGTGTGTGAGTAAGTGAGTGTAGTGTGCTTGTGTGAGTGTGGTGTGCGTGAGTGTTTGTGCGTGAGTGTGGTGTGCATGAGTGAGTGTGTGCGTGAGTGGGGTGGGCGTAAGTGTGTGTGTGAGTGTGCGAGTGAGTGTGTGCGAGTGTGAGTGTGCGAGTGAGCGTGAGTGAGTGTGAGTGTGTGAGTAAGTGTGCGAGTGAGTGTGTGTGTGCGCGCGTATATTGCCGGCCGAATGCCTGTAAACACGACCGCACAGCGCACAGGTGAGCGAGCCACCAGCCAGGTGAGCAAACAAGGTGGGACCACTCCAACCCCCAACACCCGCTCGCCCTCCTACTCCTCCGCTCCCTTCACCCCCCACTCCTCTCCACTCCCTCCTCTCTCTCTCACCTCCACCCAACGTCATTCCTCTCCCTCCTGCCCCCCCCCACCCCCGCTACCCGCTCTCACTCAGGTCATAACACGCAGCAGTTAAACCACACACACACATACACGCGGGCGGGCGAACCGAATCACTGCGAATCACTGCAGAAATTCCTGTAGCCAGGGCCTTGCAGCGCGGAAGATGGAGCATTGAAATGACCTCGTTGGGGGGGGAGGGGCGGGGGTGTATTGTCCCCTCCCCCCTCCCGGCCCCTCCCCTTGGGGGTCACTCGAGGTGAACAGCACGCAACCTGGCGGCTGCCGGGTTCATCTCGAATCGCGAGCGGCCAGTACCGCCGAGGTAGCTAGGAGATGTTAGCTACCTCGCCTGGTCTACACGAGGTCGTGGGTTCGATCCTGATCCTGACGCCTGCTGCTGTATATTTGGAGTTTGCGTGTCTCTCTCTCTCATCATCATCACGGTGGCTAGGAGATGTTAACTACCTCACCTGGTCTACAGGAGGTGGTGGGTTCGATCCCGATCCTGACGCCTGCTGTATATTTGGAGTTTGCGTGTCTCTCTCTCTCATCCACATCATGGTGGCTCGGAGATGTTAACTACCTCGCCTGGTCTACAGGAAGTCGTGGGTTCGATCCAGGCTCTAACGGCTGCTGCTGTATATTTGGATTTTGCGTGTCTCTCTCGTCATCATCATCACGGTGGCTAGGAGATGTTAACTACCTCGCCTGGTCTACAGGTGGTGGGTTCGATCTCGATCCTGACGCCTGCTGCTGTATATTTAGAGTTTGCGTGTCTCTCTCGTCATCATCATCACGGTGGCGAGGAGATGTTAACTACCTCGCCTGGTCTACAGGAGGTAGTGGGTTCGATCCCGGCTCTGACGGCTGCTGCTGTACATTTGGAGTTTGCGGTGTCTCTCTCTCTCTCGTCATCATTATCACGGTGGCTAGGAGATGTTTACTACCTCGCCTGGTCTACAGGAGGCGGTGTGTTCTATCCCGACCCTGACGCCTGCTGCTGTATATTTGGAGTTTGCGTGTCTCTCTCTCTCTCCCCGTGGTCGCGTGGATCTTTCTCCGGGTCCTCCGGTTTTTTCCCCCTCCACATTTAGAAGCCACGTGTTCAGAGCATTCGGCCGCTTCTAGAAATGTCCACGTGGCGATGATAAGCCACCTCAGCGAGCTTGTCATTTGTGGTGGTCAGCTCGCTTCTGAACAAAAACAAATCTACATAGCAACTGAGTGGGCCTTAAGCTGGTAAAATAAAACATAGTTTATAGTTGAGCTCGAACAAAACCCGTGCGATGTCACCGTTGTTGGGATCGTGCATCATCAACAGCAGCAGCAGCAGCAGAACTGTTGCTTCGGCTGCGTAAAACTCGGCAGGCCCCTCCTGAAAAAAAGCGTCTTGAGACTCTGTGAGTCTATCTTGGCGGAGGGGGTAATCGAGCGCAACGCTGGTGAACGATGGTGAATGATGAATGAACGATGGTGAACGATGGTGAACGATGAATGAACGATGGTGAACGATGGTGAACGATGGTGAACGATGAATGAACGATGGTGAACGATGGTAAACGATGGTGAACAAAGATGAACGATCGTGAACGATGGTGAATACTGGTGAACGATGGTGAACAAATATGAACGATGACGAATGATGGTGAACGATGATGAATGATGGTGAACGATGATGAACGATGATGAACAAAAATGAACGATGATGAACGATGGTGAACGATGGTGAATAAAAATGAACGATGATGAACGATGATAAGCGATGGTGAACAAAGATGAACGATGATGAACAAAGATGAATGATGATGAACGCTGGTGAACGCTGGTGAACGATGGTGAACGATGGGAGCTTGGGGGGTTGGAGGGAGGGAGCGGGGGGCAAAGACGATGCTGGGAAGGGGATTTGCAGAGAGCGAGGATCCGCGCGAGGCGAGAAGGAACGAGAGCGCCACGCGGACTCCTCTAAAACAGCCCATTCACCCTCCTCCTCCTCCACCACCAATCCTTCCATACGCAACATTGCTGCCGGAATTAACCACCGCGCCATAGATTGGCTGCGCGCAATTACACCCCCCGGTAATTGCTTTTGTACAATAATAACGCGTTCCGCATGAGCCGCGTGCGTGCCACTGTCTGGATCGCCCCCCACCCCCCCCCCCGTGCCGACCGGGCTGCCGGCTCCCTGCCCCCCCCCCACCACCCCCCACCACCATTACCCACCACCCCCCACCACCTCTGGCCTCCCCTGCCTGTGACTGACCGCCTGGGGGACGGTAGTGTAGCATCTTCTTGGTTCTTTCGGTAAAGTCACGTAGAATGGAAATAATAAAATAATAAAAATAAAACATAATAAAAAATTCTCACGAAGTTTTCGGCCACAACGCAAGCAGCCGTCCTCAGGTGAAAAACAGGTCTGTCCAGGGTAGTGTAGCGGTTAGCGCTACTCTGCGCTACGAACCCGGCGACCCGAGTTCGATTCCCGCTCACGGCCAACACCACCAGTGACGATTATCTGAAACCGGTCCTGGGCCTCACCTAGGTCGACTCAGCCTCAGATGAGTATCCGGTGTGATGTGTAAACATCGCCACTGGGGAGACAAAGGCGGTCGGGCGTGGTGCTGGCCACCCACCCCCTCGTGTACCGTTCATAGGTGCTCGCTAACAGCACTTGCCCCTACAGTCTGTTAAGGCTATACGGGGGAACTTTGTCTCTGGCCGCCTGTCTCTCGCGTAGAGACCAATAGACCCACGGACTCGTTTAGAGACCCATACACTCGCACATTGGCCCAGAGACTCATGCAGACACCCATGACCTGTCGATGTATACAAACAGGAAATATGGAATAACAATGCTGTTTCTGAGCGGGGTCTTGGCGATGAGATTTGCGGTAGAAGCTGTATAGATCCGCGCTGTGTGTTGTGTGTATTGACACAGACTCGCGCAGACTGACACAAAGACCCACAGACTCGCACAGAGACCCACAGACTGACACAGACTCACACATATATGCACAGACTCACACAGAGACCCACAAATTCACACAGAGACCCACAGACTGACACAAAGACCCACAGACTCGCACAGAGACCCACAGACTGACACAGACTCAAACAGATATGCAGCGACTCACACAAAGACTCACAGACTCACACAGAGACCCACAGACTCACGCAGTAACCCACAAACACACGCAGTGACCCACAGACTGACACAGTGACCCAAAGACTGACACAGAGACCCACAGACTCACACAGAGACCCACAGACTCACACAGAGACCCACAGGCTCACACAGCGACCCACACTCACACAGCGATGCACAGACTCACACCTCACACAGAGACACAGACTCACACAGCGACCCACAGACTCACACAGAGACCCACAGACTCGCACAGAGGCCCACAGACTCGCACTGCGACGCACAGACTCGCACAGAGGCCCACAGACTCGCACTGCGACGCACAGACTCACACTGCGACGCACAGACTCACACTGCG
>NC_083839.1:6846814-6886481 GCF_015708825.2 Lethenteron reissneri
AGTCAACACGCAACTGTTCCGCCCCCCCTCCCCCCCTCACCTGTTACCACCACCTGTGCTCGTGACCAAGTGAGGGTTGCACATTCCACGTTACTATGACGGCGACGACATCGTGATTTAGTACGTCCAAGAGGATGATCATGTTTACGGAATTGTATTGCTCACACACTGGTACTCGATTTATCGACCCGAAAGTGATGATGATGATGTGCTGAGTCGACGACACGTGTTGCGTACGCGTGCGTGCTTCCATCGCTGGTGTTCATCACGGTGGCAATGTGGTTCGCGAAGGCTCGGCTGTCATTGGCTGCGTTGGCGTGGTTAGTGTGGTTAGTGTGGCTAGTGTGGTTAGTGTGGTTAGTGTGGTTCGTGTGGCTAGTGTGGTTAGTGTGGTTAGTGTGGTTCGTGTGGCTAGTGTGGTTAGTGTGGTTAGTGTGGTTCGTGTGGCTAGTGTGGTTAGTGTGGTTAGTGTGGTTCGTGTGGTTAGTGTGGTTCGTGTGGTTAGTGTGGTTAGTGTGGTTAGTGTGGTTAGTGTGGTTCGCGTGGCTAGTGTGGTTAGTGTGGTTAGTGTGGTTCGCGTGGCTAGTGTGGTTAGTGTGGTTAGTGTGGTTCGCGTGGCTAGTGTGGTTAGTGTGGTTAGTGTGGCTAGTGTGGTTAGTGTGGTTAGCGTTCGTTCTCTGATTTCTCCCGTTCAGGACTCCACCTCACCCTGTTCCTCCTCCTCACCCTCCTCCTCCTCACCCTCCTCCTCCTCACCCTCCTCCTCACCCTCCTCCTCCTCACCCTCCTCACCCTCACCCTCCTCACCCTCCTCCTCCTCACCCTCCTCCTCCTCACCCTCCTCCTCACCCTCCTCACCCTGTTCCTCCTCCTCACCCTCCTCCTCACCCTCCTCCTCACCCTCCTCCTCCTCACCCTCCTCACCCTCCTCCTCCTCACCCTCCTCACCCTCCTCCTCACCCTCCTCACCCTCCTCCTCACCCTCCTCATCACCCTCCTCGTCCCCCCACCGGCGCGCCACTCTAAATGAGCCATCGTCAATGCGCCGGCAGCAGCCACGGCGTGGGACGTGCGAGACGTGGTGGGTGGGGTGGTGGTGGTGGGGGGTGGTGGTGGTTGGGGGGGGCGGTGGGGGGGTGGTGGGTGGTGGTGGGGGTGGTGGTGGGGTGGTGGTGGTGGTGGTGGTGGGGGGGGGGTGGTGGTTGTGGGGGGTGGGTGGTGGGGGGTGATGGTGGGGGGGTGGGTGGTGGGGGGTGATGGTGGGGGGGTGATGGTGGTGGTGGTGGGGAGGAGGTGGTGGTGGGGGGGTGGTGGTGGTGGGGTGGTGGTGGGGTGGTGGTGGGGTGGTGGTGGGGTGGTGGTGGGGTGGTGGGGGGTGATGTTGGGTGGGGTGGTGGTGGTGGTGGTGGGGGGTGGGTGGTGGGGGGTGATGGTGGGGGGGTGGGTGGTGGGGGGTGAGGGTGGGGGGGTGATGGTGGGGGTGGGGGGATGATGGTGGTGGTGGTGGGGAGGAGGTGGTGGTGGGGGGGTGGTGGTGGTGGGGTGGTGGTGGTGGGGTGGTGGTGGTGGGGTGGGGTGGGGTGGTGGGTGGGGTGGTGGTGGTGGTGGTGGGGGGGTTCGGTGAGGTGGGGAGGTTGTGGGTGGACGGCGACGGCGACGGCGGCAGCGATGGTGGTGGTGGGGGGTGATGGTGGTGGTGGTGTGAGAACCGTGGCGAGACGTGAAGACGAATGGATGAATGATTGATGAGCCGAGCGGCTCGCGGTGATGGACGCCGCCGTGATGGAGTCCGGGCCGAGACGACGTCGCTCCCCTTCTAGACGAGCGACGTCGTTCTTGGCGCAACAACGACAACAACAACGACAACAACAACGACAACAACAATACAACAACACGCGGCGATGGGAGGGAGTGATGGGAGTGGAGGGAGGGATGAGAGGGAGGGAGTAATGACTGGGATGGGAAGGATGGGAGGAAGGGAGTGATGGGAGGGAGGTGTGATGGAAGGGAGTGATGGGAGGGATGGGAGAGAGTGATGGGAGGGAGGGAGGGAGTGAGGGGAGGGATGGGAGAGAGTGATGGGAGGGAGTGATGGGATGGGAGTGATGGGATGGAGTGATGGGAGGGAGGGAGGGAGTGATGGGAGGGATGGGAGAGAGTGATGGGAGGGAGTGATGGGATGGGAGTGATGGGATGGAGTGATGGGAGGGATGGGAGAGAGTGATGGGAGGGAGTGATGGGATGGGAGTGATGGGATGGAGTGATGGGAGGGAGGGAGGGAGTGATGGGAGGGATGGGAGAAAGTGATGGGAGGGAGTGATGGGATGGGAGTGATGGGATGGAGTGATGGGAGGGAGGGAGGGAGGGAGTGATGGGAGGGATGGGAGAGAGTGATGGGAGGGAGTGATGGGATGGGAGTGATGGGATGGAGTGATGGGAGGGAGGGAGTGATGGGAGGGATGGGAGAGAGTGATGGGAGGGAGTGATGGGATGGAGTGATGGGAGGGAGGGAGGGAGTGATGGGAGGGATGGGAGAGAGTGATGGGAGGGAGTGATGGGATGGGAGTGATGGGATGGAGTGATGGGAGGGAGGGAGGGAGGGAGGGAGTGATGGGAGGGATGGGAGAGAGTGATGGGAGGGAGTGATGGGATGGGAGTGATGGGATGGAGTGATGGGAGGGAGGGAGGGAGTGATGGGAGGGATGGGAGAGAGTGATGGGATGGGAGTGATGGGATGGAGTGATGGGAGGGATGGGAGAGAGGGAGTAGAGGGAGTGTGGGATGAAAAAGAGGGACGCGGCTACCCCCCGCCCTCCCCTAGCCCCTCGCCTCCCCCACCCCCACCCCTCCCCGTGTTATCGATCCGCCCGTTGTCGTATCGAGCAGCGCCGCGCCGTGTGGATGGAGCCGTGACATTTTCGTGAATAACGGAGCGCGTAATAGAGACTCGCGCCGTGCACCCGGTGGGGAAGCAGCGACTCGATGCGGATCGCCCCCCCCCCCTGCCCCCCCCCTGCCCCCCCCCTGCCCCCTGCCCCCCCCCTGCCCCCCCTGCCCCCCGCCCACCACCACCACCCCGCCTCTCCCCTCCCTCTCCTGGGGTTGCGAGAATGGTGGTGGGGGGAGGGGGGTGAAGGTGAGGTGGCGAGGGGGGTTAGAGAGGTGGTAATGGAAGGTGTTGGAGCGGCAAAGTACGGAAATGATGTGAAGATGGTGAAGATGGTGGTGGTGGTGGTCATCCTGTATCGATCACCATGATGATGATGTATTGATCACCGATGTGATCTTTCAATCTTCTGCGTTGACAATGATAGCGACCGTGATGATGACGTGATTATGAAAATTATTCGCATTATGCATTGATGAAGACGGCGATCATCAGGGCGTGGGTGCGACACGAGTGGAGGGGCATCTCACAGTTTGACGCACCTGGGTTCGATTCCGGACAGGGTCTACTTTCTGTGTCACGGCTGCAACATCAATGCAACAACGATGTTGGCCAAACGTGCGAATGCCGAAGGTGCGTCTGCATGTGAACGTTCGCTCACTTGCTGTGAGAACGAGACCGGGTCCCCTACTCGATAGAGACACCGATGACGTCACTACAGAGACACCGATGACCTCTCTACAGATACACCGATGACGGCACTACAGAGACACCGATGGCGTCACTACAGACACCGATGACGTCACTACAGAGACACCGATGACCTCTCTACAGAGACACCGATGACCTCTCTACAGAGACACCGATGACATCACTACAGAGACACCGATGACCTCTCTACAGAGACACCGATGGCGTCACTACAGAGACACCGATGACCTCTCTACAGAGACACCGATGACGTCACTACAGAGACACCGATGACGTCACTAGAGAGACACCGACGACGTCTCTACAGAGACACCGATGACGTCTCTACACAGACACCGATGACGTCTCTACGGACACACCGATGACGTCTCTACAGAGACACCGATGACGTCACTACAAAGACACCGATGACCTCTCTACAGACACACCGATGACCTCTCTACAGAGACACCGATGACGTCACTACAGAGACACCGATGACGTCACTACAGAGACACCGATGACGTCACTACATAGACACCGATGACGTCACTACAGAGACACCGATGACGTCTCTGTAGCCACGACGTCTTTCTCTCGCCTGGAGCGTCGCGACGCTAATGGCGTCCCTGTGGATGCCACGTGGCGCCGTCCCTCGTCTCTCGACCCAATTAGCGGCGCCTCCTCGCCTCATTAGCTCCGCGCGCCCGGGCCGCGCTGCCACGATTAGGGATTAAGATGCGGGACACCCCCAGCTACCACCCCGCCACCCCTACCCCCCAACGTGGAAAAGCCCCCTTGTGATGAGGCCCCCCCCCCCACACCCTCCACACACACCCCCCCCCCACACACACACCCCCCACAGTCCGCGGGGAAGCCCCATCGTCCCATTCTTCACGTGCCTCTATCCATGCCACCGCTTGCTCTACATCGTCATCAGCGCCTCCTTCCCATCCTCTTCCATCCTCCCTCATCCTCCTCACCACCCTCCCCCACCATCATCTCTTCATCCACATCGTCATCAGAACCTCCTCCACCTATTGTATCCTCATCCTTCTTACACCCTCCCCCCACCCACCTCCAAATCATCATCTCTTCCTTCCTACACATCGTCATCAGCACCTCATCCTCCTCCCCCTCCAAACCCACCGCCAAATCATCATCTCTTCCTCCACATTGTCATCAGAGTACCCTCCTACATCATCACCACCTCTTACATCATCACCACCTCCTACATCATCACCACCTCCTACATCATCACCACCTCCTACATCATCACCACCTCCTACATCATCACCACCTCCTACATCATCACCACCTCCTACATCATCACCACCTCCTACATCATCACCACCACCACCACCTTCGCACGGTCGGCTAGATGCGGCGCGAACCAAGTCCCCCGTGTACGTCCTTCACGTGAACGTCCCCCTCACTACGTAGGGCCTACGTGGCACGCGCTCCAACCCCTTGAGGCTGCCGCTCCGTGATTCGTCTCGACCGTGGTTTCCACCAGCCGTGACGCGTACCGCCCCAGACCCGCTCACGGTTCATGGAACCCTTCGGGATGACGTCTCGGACCTGGTCCTCGCGCTCCGTTCCCTGCCCCTCAATGCAATTCCAAGCGGCTCGTGTGGTTACCCCTTCCATCCTTGGCGCGCTCTTTCACGTCTCGCTCGACGTGTTTGTGTGTAACTCGCTCTCTGTGTGTGTGTAGAGAGAGCGTCTCTCTCTCTCTCCCCTTGTCTCCGTTTCTCTCTGTCTCTGCACCCATCTCTCTGTCGCTCTCTCTGTCTCTATCTGCACCACTCTCTGTCTCTCTCTGTCTCTCTCTGTTTCTATCTGCACCACTCTCTCTGTGTGTCTTTGCCTGCACCACTATCTCTGTCTCTCTGTGTGTCTCTCTCTGTCTCTATCTGCACCACTCTCTGTCTTGCTCTGTGTCTCTCTATCTGCACCACTCTCTCTGTGTCTCTGTGTGTCTCTCTCTCTGTCTCTATCTGCACCACTCATTCTGTGTCTCTATCTGCACTCCCCCAACCTCCCTCCCCCCCGCCCCACCTCTTTATCTGCGGCGTCTGCGTGTAAATGCGCGCCTCGCGAGATCGATGCGGGCAGCGGCGATCGCATAAACCCGGAGCGGAGCGGCCCGGCCCCGGGTCGATGCGAGCACCGGGAACAGAACGCACCGAACAAATGGAGATTAACGTCCCTCGAGCGAGGGGAGGGGGCCGTGGGAACGACCCCCCCTCCCCGCCCACCCGCCGCCCACTGACACGCTGAGCCCCCACTCTGGGGTCTCGCATCCTCTAGACTCACCGATCGTCAACGTTGGCGTCTCGTGTCGTCCCGACGTTCACGTGAGCCCCTTCCTCCCTCCCGCCCGCCACTCCCCTCCCTGACTGGTTGTGTTCTGATCGCGTTTGTCAACGCGCCGGCCCAGGTCACCCGTGGCTGAATGAGACGACTCTGTCCTGGTCTCTTGAGTGAGTTCCCACCCTAGGTTTGCGCAAAATCAACTTGAACTCCTCTTCCCAATCCTCCTCCACTCTCTCCGTGAGTTCTCGCTCGGCTTCGTCTCCACCAGGGATTTTTTTTGCATCATCGTCATTGTCATCTTTCCCTTCTACTTCACAGTGATGATGATCGTCATCATCCCTCCCATCTTCGACTTCACAATGATGATGATCGTCATCATCATCATGGGATGATGACGATCATGGTGAAGTTGAAGAAGGGAGGCATGATGATGATCGTCATCATCATCATTCCTCCATTCTTCAACTTCACAATGATGATGATCGTCATCATCATCATCATCATCATGCCTCCCTTCTTCAACTTCACCATGATCGTCATCATCCCTCCCATCTTCAACTTCACAATGATGATGATCGTCATCATCATCATCATCATGCCTCCCTTCTTCAACTTCACCATGATCGTCATCATCCCTCCCTTCTTTAACTTCACCATGATCATCATCATCCTTCCCATCTTCAATTTCACAATGCTGCAGCAGCAGCATCGGGATCACCAAAATCAGAGTCATCGTCATCGTTATCGTCAGCATCAGCAGCAGTATCATTGTCAGCATGAGCATCAGCAGCAGCAGCAGCATCAGGATCATCAAAATCATCGTCACCATCCACATCAGCGTCATTGTCAGCAGCATCAGCAATAGAAGATTATAATCAACACGACGTCTTGATCATCATCGTCATCATCAGCAGCAGCAGTAGAACATGCATCATCATCAATTAATTTCATCATCATTGTTTGTCAACACGAATCATCCGTGTATCATCATTATCATCAATTAATCATCATTCATAATCCATCACCCGTGTCGTTACCATCCTCCCCATCTGCACCACCGCACCCCATCGATCGTGATGGACTCACCCATCCATCACCATCGCGGCGAGCATTAATCACACGCGTAATGAGGGCACCCCCTCCCGTCCAATGCCCGCTCTCCCCACCTTCACTCCCACCCTCCCCACCACTCTCCCCACCACTCTCCCCACCACTCTCCCCACCACTCTCCCCACCACTCTCCCCACCACTCTCCCAACCATCACTGCCACCCTACCCACCACCCTCCCCACCAATCTCCCCACCATCACTCCCCACCAATCTCCCCACCATCACTCCCACCCTCCCCACCATTACTCCCACCCTCCCCACCACCCTCCCCACCATTACTCCCACCCTCCCAACCCATCCCTCCCCACCACCCTCCCCACCATCCCACCCACCACCCTCCCCACCACCCTCCCCACCACCCTCCCCACCATTCTCCCCACCACCCTCCCCCCCCTCACTCCCACCCTCACTCCCACCCTCCCCACCACTCTCCCCACCACTCTCCCCACCACTCTCCCCACCACTCTCCCCACCACTCTCCCCACCACTCTCCCCACCACTCTCCCCACCATCACTGCCACCCTACCCACCACCCTCCCCACCAATCTCCCCACCATCATCTCCCACCAATCTCCCCACCATCACTCCCACCCTCCCCACCATTACTCCCACCCTCCCCACCACCCTCCCCACCATTACTCCCACCCTCCCAACCATCCTCCCACCACCCTCCCCACCATCCACCCCACCACCCTCCCCACCACCCTCCCCACCACCCTCCCCACCATTCTCCCCACCACCCTCCCACCCTCACTCCCACCCTCACTCCCACCCTCCCCACCACTCTCCCCACCACTCTCCCCACCACTCTCCCCACCACTCTCCCCACCACTCTCCCCACCACTCTCCCCACCACTCTCCCCACCATCACTGCCACCCTACCCACCACCCTCCCCACCAATCTCCCCACCATCACTCCCCACCAATCTCCCCACCATCACTCCCACCCTCCCCACCATTACTCCCACCCTCCCCACCACCCTCCCCACCATTACTCCCACCCTCCCAACCATCCTCCCCACCACCCTCCCCACCATCCACCCCACCACTCTCCCAACCACCCTCCCCACCACCCTCCCCACCACCCTCCCCACCATTCTCCCCACCACCCTCCCCACCCTCACTCCCACCCTCACTCCCACCCTCCCCACCACTCTCCCCACCACTCTCCCCACCACTCTCCCCACCACTCTACCCACCACTCTACCCACCACTCTACCCACCACTCTCCCCATCACTCTCCCCACCATCACTGCCAACCTCCCCACCACCCTCCCCACCATCCTCCCCACCATCCTCCCCACCATCCTCCCCACCACCCTCCCCACCACCCTCCCCACCATCCTCCCCACCATCCTCCAACTCTCCCCACCACCCACCCCACCACCCTCCCCACCATCACTCCCACTCTCCCCACCACCCACCCCCCCACCCTCCCCACCACTCTCCCCACCATCACTCCCACTCTACCCCCCCCCAACCCACGTATTTGCATAACATTTGCATAGTAAATGCATTAGCACAGGCGCGTGCTGGCGCGGGCTCGTGAATAATAGATTAAATGGTTTACTTACCAACAATACCAGTAATTGGGTATTAATTATGCATTAGCGTCCAGTTATAAAAGAAACCCGCCCGTGCAAGTCTCTGCAGGCGGAATCCGCAATAAGGTCGATCGAGTGATCATTGGGAGTTTGGATCCGATCCCCAGTCCGGATCCAATCCCCAATACACGTCTCGCCAAATTGCAGACGCTTCGAACAAAGAGGCACGCGCACAGACACGCACACGGCAGACTAACATGCAAATATTTACAAGGACAAAGATCCCCCCCCACCCCCATATAGCCTTCATAGACTGTTGGGGCAAGTGTTAGCGAGTAGCACCTACGAAGGCCGGATACGGCACACGAGGGGGTGGGTGGCCAGCACCACGCCCGGCCGCCTTTGTCTCCCACGTGGCGATGTTTACGCATCGCACCGGGTTACTCGTTGGAGGCCGAGTCTACCTAGGGGAGGTCCAGGACCGGTTCAGATCAATCGTCACCGCTTTTGGGAACCACGAACGGGAATTGAACTCGGCTCACCGGGGTTGGTAGCGCAGCGCGCTCGCCTAACCGCTGCGCCACCGCTCCCCACATACAATTATACACGCACACAGGCGCACAGACTTACACACTCGCACGGAAACACACACACACTGATACACACACGTGCACGCGCACGTGCACACGTGCACTCGTACACACACATACACACACGTGCACGCGTACACGTACACACACATACACACACACGTGCACGCATACACACACATACACATACATACACACACACATACACACACACACGTGCACACACACACACATACACACACATGCACGCGCACACACACATACACACACGTGCACGCGCACACACACATACACACACGCACACACACATACACACACATACATACACACACATACACACACACACGTGCACGCGTACACACACGTACACACATACACACACACGTGCACACACACATACACACACATGCACGCGCACACACACATACACACACGTGCACGCGCACACACACCTACACACACGTGCACACACATACACACACATACATACACACACATACACACACACGCACGTGCACGCGCAACCCTCTGTCGCCTCTGGCCGTCACGCGGCGTGTTCATAAACACTCCTCACTCGCGCCTCTTGGCGACAGCTACAAAGCCAAAGATCCCCCGTGTAGCCTTACCAGGCCTGCGGGGGCAAGTGCCAGCACGGCGCGCGACGCGAGCGTGTGGCTGGCGCCACGCCCGGCCGCCTTTGTCTCCCCAGGTGCTAAATTGAAGGAGGCCTCTTTGAGAGAGGTCCCACGACCGGTTTCGATATCCGTCGCTGACGTTGAAGCTTTCGTTACTGCAGAAAGACTAATTCAGGTCGCCTGCTTCGTAACGCAGTGCGCTAACCGCTGCGCCACCGCTCCCACAAAGCCATCACTCCCCACCCCCTCCCCCCTCCCCTTTTCCTCTTGCACGCAAGCGCACTGGACCTGCAATCTAGAAGTCACCGGTTCGATCCCATCTCCCGGCGCGGTAGCTGAAGCAATGAGGGCGAATTTCTTTTTGACCTCCCCACTCACCCACCGCAAACCCTCGCTTCTGTTCCTCGAGCAGGTCGCGTTCTGGGTGGTGGGGGTGAGTCAGAGGTCGCAAACGGGTTTTGAGTCCTTACCCGTACTCGTACCCGGCCGCACCAGGGTCGCAAACGGGTACCCGTACCCGGCCGGGTATGGGTACCCGTACCCGGCCGGGTATGGGTACCCGTTCCCTACCCGTACCCGTACCCTACCCAAAATGAGTGACAAACGGCTACTCACCAGTGACTCACGGCCTACCCGTACATCCGTACCCGGCCGGGTACGGGTATCCGGGTATCGGGTAGGGTACGGGTATCGGGTACCCGGTTGCGACCTCTGGGATGAGTAGTTGGCGCTGCCTTGCACGGCGGCCCAACGCGTGGAAGAGAAGACCAAAAACACCCTCTCTGGCCCCTCCCCGCGGGACACTTGCAGGGAGACTGCGGCCTCCTCCTCCCGTACATATTTGATGCTAATAACAACAACAATAACAACAACAATAACAACAACGACGACGACGAAGCTGTGTACGGAAATACAAACGTGTGGCTGCTGCCCACCCACCCACCCCCACCACCCCCACCACCCCCACCCCCGGGAGGGGAGGGGGGGGTCTACGTTGGCAGCGCGACAGCTGACGGGACACGCGCGGAGGGAGCAGGGGGGGAGGGAGGTGGGGGGAGGGGGGAGGGAGGGGGAGGGAGGGAGGTAGGGGGAGGGAGGGAGGTAGGGGGAGGGAGGGAGAAGGGGGGGAGGGAGGGGGGGGAGGTGGGGGGAGGGAGGGGGTAGGGGGAGGGAGGGAGCAGGAGGGGAGGGAGGGAGGTGGGGGGAGGGAGGGAGGTGGGGGGAGGGAGGGAGGTGGGGGGAGGGAGGGAGGTGGGGGGAGGGAGGGAGGTGGGGGGAGGGAGGGAGGTGGGGGGAGGGAGGGAGCAGGAGGGGAGGGAGGTGGAGGGAGGGAGGTCGGGGGGAGGAAGCGCCGTGGATGTAAATAAGACAACGCGAGTCTCGGCGCATCGACCCTTCCACCGTCGCAGCCGCGCCTGGCAGATCTATTTTTAAAAGCCGAATTAATCACCGCCAAACCGGCCACGTCAGCCAGAGGGGGGTGGTGGTGGGGGGAGGGGGGCGGGGCGGGGGAGGGATTGGTGGAAGCCGCTTGGGATGAGCGGGGACGTTCGACGCGGTTTCCCTGCGCGCCGCGTGTGGATTGTTGCACCCCCGACTGCTGATGAGAGGCGAAACGCAAGAGCGAAAATAAGGCGCTCGAGTGAAAAGACGTCGGAGAATTCCGTGCTCTGCTCAAGTTGGGGTTGAGGGGGGGGGAGGCGGGGGGCCGTTGGCGGTCACCTCGGAGCCGGTAGCGACAATCCCACTTGTTATACTCTTAGGTTATTTCGGTAAAGTCACGTAGATGAAAAAGGAATAAAAAATACAAATGTTTAAATAAATGACAAAATTCGATTAGATATTTTTAAATCCTTTATATTAAGTTCGCGTGCTTGCTTGCTTGCTTGCGTGCTTGCTTGCTTGCTTAGGACCGTGCAAATCTTTCGGTCGTTTTTTAACCCACTTCCCGTGATCCAATCGAGCTGACATTTTCCACACAGACTCGTTGTGCCAGACAATTATTGTTCGTGAAAAAAATTCCCAAAATTTTACACTTTTTAGGCAAAAATTTTTTATTTTACATATATTCAAATAGAACGCATTCATGGCTTTGGCTGAACGTCAGAGTGTAAGAGCCCAGAGCGTAACCCCTCCACAGGCCGTGGCGGAGTAGCGCAGTTGGTAGCGCCCTCGCTTCCCATGCCAAAGGTCGCGGGATCGATCCCCGCGTCCTCCACAGGCGAATATATTTTTAAATCCTTTATATTAAGTTCGCTGCCACGCATATAAAGGATTTATAGTGAAAAACTTTGTTTTTACGGGTTATACTTATTTTTCACCTACGTGACTTTACCGAAAGAACCAAAGAGTATGGATCCTTGCAGTCACGAAAACTTCAAATCTAGAATCCCACATTTGCCATGATGATGATGGGGTGGGGGGGGTGGAGTCTTTACAGACGACGGCCGATGTTGACTTCGCGGGCCGAGTGCTGCTCGCGCCGTCCACGTGCAGCGAGCTTCGATCGGGAACTCTGCCGAGACGTGGCCCGTTTCATTATTGCGCTACTGCTGCAGCACTGCTGCAGCACTGCTGCTGCTGCGGTGATGTTGTGGTGCTGCTGCTGTACTACTGCTGCTGCTGCTGTACTGCTGCTGTACTGCTGCTGTACTGCTGCTGTACTGCTGCTGTACTGCTGCTGTACTGCTGCTGTACTGCTGCTGTACTGCTGCTGTACTACTGCTGTACTGCTGCTGTACTGCTGCTGTACTACTGCTGTACTGCTGCTGTACTGTACTGCTGCTGTACTGCTGCTGTACTGCTGTACTGTACTGCTGCTGTACTACTGCTGTACTACTGCTGCTGTACTACTGCTGTACTGTACTGCTGCTGTACTACTGCTGTACTGCTGCTGTACTGCTGTACTGCCACTGCTGTACTACTGCTGTAATGCTGCTGCGTGATGCCCAAGGAGGTGTCGCGGCTCGCGCGCCGCGCTACGAATCTAGGCCCAAGAGCCGGTCCTGGGTCTCCCCTAGGTCGACTCGACCTAAAATGAGCACCGGGTGTGTAAACATCGCCACCGGGGAGACGAAGGCGGCCGGGCGGTGACATTGTGTGGCGAGTGGGTGGGTGGGTTTGACGGATTCTGTAGCGTCAGTCTGTGGTGGGGGAGGGGGGCGTGGGGTGTAATCACAGAGAGATGGGCGACGTGCAATGCCGGGATCAGCGGAGTGAATTTTAGAATTAACCTCGCAATGTAGTCCTGCCGCGCATGGTTAACAATGTGGGAGCGGATGGAGGGAGACCAGAGGTCGCAACCGGGTACCCGATACCCGTACCCTACCCGATACCCGGGTAGCCGTTTGCGACCCTAGTGCGGCCGGGTAGGACGCGAGTCACTGTTGAGTAGCCGTTTGTCACTCATTTCGGGTAGGGTACGGGTACGGGTAGGGAACGGGTACCCGTACCCGGCCGGGTACCCATTTGCGACCCTGGTACGGCCGGGTATGGGTAGGCCGTGAGTCACTGGTGAGTAGCCGTTTGTCACTCATTTCGGGTAGGGTACGGGTAGGGAACGGCTACATAAAGCAAAGCATTGAAAAAAACAAAACAAAACTAAATGATGAACGAAGCAAAGTGCCGACTACACCGAGTATCTTCTTGCTTCCTCTGATCGTGAAACAAGGAGAGAATCAGGGTAAGAGAGAGAGAAGGGAGAATCTGAGTGATGGAGGGGGCGAGAGTTGGAAGGCGTTCGGCGGTCAGAGGTGATCTCGGAGACGAGGATTGCCTCACTTTCCTCACCCTCTTCACCGATCTTCACTCCCCTTCACCCCTCCACCTCTTCACCCCTCCACCTCTTCACCCCTCCACCTTTTCACCCCTCCACCTTTTCACCCCTCCACCCCTCCACCCCTCCACCTCTTCACCCCTCCACCTCTTCACCCCTTCACCCCTCCACCCCTTCACCCCTCCACCTTTTCACCCCTCCACCTCTTCACCCCTCCACCCCTTCACCCCTCCACCTCTTCACCCCTTCACCCCTCCACCCCTCCACCTCTTCACCCCTCCACCCCTCCACCTCTTCACCCTTTCACCCCTCCACCTCTTCACCCCTTCACCCCTCCACCTCTTCACCCCTCCACCCCTTCACCCCTCCACCTCTTCACCCCTCCACCTCTTCACCCCTTCACCCCTCCACCTCTTCACCCCTCCACCCCTTCACCCCTCCACCTCTTCACCCCTTCACCCCTCCACCCCTCCACCTCTTCACCCCTTCACCCCTTCACCCCTCCACCTCTTCACCCCTCCACCTCTTCACCTCTTCACCCCTCCACCTCTCCACCTCTTCACCTCTTCACCCCCCAACCCCGCTCCTCGAAGAATGACGCCGGCCCCTAAACACGCCGCTGTTTTACATCATCCCCGCTAACGAAGCGTTAAGCGAGGGGGGGGGTAGTTGCGATGGATGTTGCGCAGTGCTGCTCGCAGAGTTCCCAACCACGAGCCAACAACTCCCTCTTGCCAGCAACAGCAACAATCACCACCAGCAACCGACAACAACAACGACAACAACCACAACAACAACAACCACCACCAACCACCAACATCGACAAACGTGGAAGCTTCCGCGAGTTTCACGGCTCGTCGTGAAGGAGGGGGGGCCATGTACTCGGGCTGAACTATTAATCGATTTCAAATCGATTAATGTCAATTTGAAACAATGCGATTAGCAGATCGCAAAGGTTGCGATTTGGAAAGTCCTCTTACTTTATTATTGGAATTGTTTTTTTTATTATTACGACTTTATTTAACTTATCGATTGTTCTACGTTTGATTGTTCTATTTGAATTAAAACATTTTAATAAATACATGTCGGAAGCTATTCATATCTTTCAAATTCTCATCGTCGCATTTGAATATAGTTAATATGTTGATGGAGTCACGTGGTAATGCTCCATCGCATGTTTTAAATCTATTACACAGTGAATATTGAACTGAAGCTTGACTTCAAAAAATTGTAATCGCAAATCAAATCGCAATCGCAATATCTGTCAGAAAAATCGCAATTAGATATTTTCCTCCAAATCGTTCATGCCTACCCTGTATCCCCCCCCCCCTCCCCCATTGGCGATGCTTTGCCATCTTTCCGGCGCGTGCGTTTGGCTCCCGTGAGTGCACCCGTGTGGAGCAAGGGGGGGGTGGGTGGGGGGGGCGTGTGGGGGGGATGGGTCTGTATGTGGGGGAGTGGGTGTGAGGGATGTGGGGGTGTGTGTGTGCGTGGATGTGGGGGCATGTGGGGGTGTGTGTGTGTGGATGTGGGTGGATGTGAGTGTGTGTGTGTGGGGGTATGTGTGGAGGTTTGTGTGTGTGTGCGTGTGTGTGTGGGGGTGTGTGTGTGGGTGCGTATGTGAGTGTGTGTGGGGGGTGTGTGGTGTGTGTGTGGGATTGTGTGGTGTGTGTGTGGGGGGGTGTGTGGTGTGTGTGTGGGGGTGTGGGTGGGTGTGTGTGTGTGTGTGGGGGGGGTGTGGGGGTGTGTGTGTGGGTATGAGTGTGTGTAAGTGGGGTTTGGTGTGTGGGTGTGTGTGTGTGGGTGGTAGTGTGTGTGGGTGGGAGTGTGTGTGTGTGTGTGGGGTGTGGGTATGTGAGGGGGTGTGTGTGGGTGTGTGTGTGGGGTGTGGGTATGTGTGGGGGTGTGTGTGTGTGTGGGTGTGTGTGTGGGGTGTGGGTATGTGTGGGGGTGTGTGTGGGTGTGTGTGTGGGGTGTGAGTATGTGTGGGGGTGGGTGTGGGTGGGTGTGTGTGTGTGTGGATGTGTGTGTGTGTGTGGGAGGGTGGGTGTGTGTGGGAGGGTGGTTGTATGTGGTGTGTGTGGGTGTGTGTGTGGTGGGTGTGTGTGGTGTGTGTGGTGTGTGTGGTGTGTGTGTGTGGGTGTGTGAGTGTGTGTGTGGTGTATGTGGGTGTGTGTGTGTGGGTGTGTGTGTGGGTGTGTGTGTATGTGAGTGTGGGTGCGTGCGTGTGTGTGTGTGGGGTGATAACGCCACGCGCAGACAGACAGCCAGAGAGGCGCTCGAGGGTGAGGGCTGTCGGCGTGGGGTGGTGAAGGGGTCGAACCCGGGTGCCGCTCGCTGCGAGTCGCCACCGCCGAGCCACGGAGTGGAAACCGATCGCTCTCGACTCTCAACTTGTGACAAACGAAGACACGTGGCGGGGTTGGATGGGTGGCCAGAACCACGTCCGGCCGCCTTTGTCTCCCCAGTGACGGTGTTTACGCACCGCACCGGGTACTGATGATTGTTACGGGGTGTTGGCCGTGAGCGGGGGGCGAACTGGGTCCCGCCGTCGGGTTTGAAACGCCATCGTTTCTTGTGACACAACCTAAAGACAAAGCCCCCCCCCTCTTGTAGCCTTAGCAGACTGTTGGGGCAAGTGCTGTTAGCGAGTAGCACCTATGAAGGCCGGCACGGCACACGAAGCGGTGGGTGGCCAGCGACCACGCTCGGCCGCCTTTGTCTCCCCAGTGGCGATGTTTTGCGCACCGCACCAGGTAATCATTTGAGGCTGAGTCGACCTAGGGGAGGCCCAGGACCGGTTCAGATAATGGTCACTGATGTTGGCGCGAGCGGGAATCGAACACTCGCAAAGATACAAAGATCTAAAGCCTTCACAGACTGCTGGGGCAAGTGCTGTTATCCAGTAGCAACACACTGTTTTTCGCACCGCACCAGGTAATCATTTGAGGCTGAGTCGACCTAGGGGATGCCCAGGACCGGTTCAGATAATGGTCACTGATGTTGGCGCGAGCGGGAATCGAACACTCACAAAGATACAAAGATCTAAAGCCTTCACAGACTGCTGGGGCAAGTGCTGTTATCCAGTAGCAACACACATGTTTTGCGCACCGCACCAGGTACTCAATTGAGGCTGAGTCGACCTAGGAGGGGGCGCAGGGAGGGAGGCCTAGGACCGGTTCAGATAATCGTCACGAGCTGTTGGCCGTGAGCGTGAATCGAACTCGGGGGGCCGGGTTCGTAGCGCTCACCGCTGCTGCACTACCGCTCCCCCACTCCACGTGACACACGCTCCGTGTCCACCCCCATCCTCACCACCACTACGTGTGTCACCCCCCCCTCCCCCCTAATGTAGGGGCAATTAAAATTCTTGCCGTCCGTCCTTGCACGGGGAGAAGAGGCCCTGCGTAATTACAACTTCGACTTCGCCGTCTCCTCCTCGCGGTCGGCGCTCACAAAGCGCGCGCGCGCGCGTGGCCGCGACTGGGAATGTGGCGTGGGTGGATGTGTGGGTGTGTGGTTGGGTGTTTGTGTGGATGTGTGGGTGGGTGTGGGTGGGTGTGTGTGGGTCTGGGTGGATGTGTGGGGGATTGTGTGTGGTTGGGTGTTTGTGTGGGTGGGTGTGTGTGTGGATGTGTGGGTGTGTGGTTGGGTGTTTGTGTGGGTGGGTGTGTGGGTGTGTGTGTGGGGTTGGGTGTCTGTGTGTGTGTGTGTGGATGGGTGGGGGGGGGGGCAGCGAGTAGGTGTGTGTGGGTGTGTATGTATGTAGGTGTGGGCGTTGGTGCGTGTAGGGGTGTGTGGGTGTGTGTGGGGGTGTGTGTGCGTGCATGTGTAGGTGCGTGGATGTGTAGGTGTATAGATGTGTGTGGGTATGTAGGTGTGTGTGGGGGGGTGTGTGTAGGTGTATGGATGTGTAGGTGTGGGTGTGTGTAGGTGTGTGGGTATGTAGGTGTGTATGGGTGTGTGTGTGTGTGTAGGTGTATGGATGTGTAGGTGTGTGGGCGTTGGTGCTTGTAGGTGTTTGGGTATGTAGGTGTGTGTGTGTAGGTGTATGGATGTGTATGTGTGTGGGTATGTAGGTGTGTGTGTGTAGGTGTATGGATGTGTAGGTGTGTGTGTGTGTAGGTGTATGGATGTGTAGGTGTATGGATGTGTAGGTGTGTGTGTGTGTAGGTGTATGGATGTGTAGGTGTATGGATGTGTAGGTGTGTGTGTGTGTAGGTGTATGGATGTGTAGGTGTATGGATGTGTAGGTGTGTGTGTGTGTAGGTGTGTGTGTGTGTAGGTGTATGGATGTGTAGGTGTATGGATGTGTAGGTGTGTGTGTAGGTGTATGGATGTGTAGGTGTATGGATGTGTAGGTGTGTGTGTGTGTAGGTGTATGGATGTGTAGGTGTGTGTGTGTGTAGGTGTATGGATGTGTAGGTGTGTGTGTGTGTAGGTGTATGGATGTGTAGGTGTGTAGGTGTGGGTGTGTGTAGGTGTATGGATGTGTAGGTGTGTGGGAGTTGGTGCGTGTATGTGTGTGGGTATGTAGGTTTGTATGGGTGTGTGTGTGTAGGTGTATGTATGTGTAGGTGTGTGGGCGTTGGTGTTTGTAGGTGTGTGGGTATGTAGGTGTGTGTGGGGGGGTGTGTGTGTAGATGTATGGATGTGTAGGTGTGTGGGCATTGGTGCGTGTAGGTATGTGTGGGGGTGTGTGTATGTAGGTGTGCGTGTAGGTGTGTGGGCGTTGGTGTGTGTAGGTGTGTGGGTATGTAGGTGTGTGTGTAGGTGTGTGGGTATGTAGGTGTGTGTGTAGGTGTGTGGGTATGTAGGTGTGTGTGTAGGTGTGTGTGTGTAGGTGTGTGGGTGGGTGGGGAGCAGCGCTGCGCTACGATCCCAGCGATCCCAATTCGATTCCCGCTCACAGCCAACATCAGTGACGAATATCTGAACCGGTCCTTGACCTCCCCTAGGTCGACTCAGCCTCAAATAAGTACCAGGTGCGGTGTGGAAATATCGCCACTAGGGAGACCACCCACCCCTTCGTGTGCCGTGCCGGCCTTTATAGGTGCTCGCTAACAGCACTTGCCCCTACAGTCTCTTAAGGCTATACGGGGGATCTTTGTCTTTTTTGTTGTTGTGTGTATGTAGGCATGTGTGTGTATGTAGGCATGTGTGTGTATGTAGGCATGTGTGTGTATGTAGGCATGTGTGTAGGTGTACGTGTGTGTATAAGTATGTGTGTGTAAGTAGGCGCGTGTGTGTGTAGGTGTGTGTATAGTGGGGAGCGGTAGTGTAGCGGTTAGCGCGCTGCGCTATGAACCTGGCGACCCGGGTTCGATTCCCGCTCACGGCTAACACCAGTGACGATTATCTGAACCGGTCCTGGGCCTCCCCTAGGTCGACTCAGCCCTAAATGAGTACCTGGTGCAGTGTGTAAACATCGCCACTAGGGAGACAAAGGCGGTCGGGCGTGGTGCTGGCCACCCACCCCCTCGTGTACCGTTCCGGCCTTCATAGGTGCTCGCTAACAGCACTTGCCCCTACAGTCTGTTCAGGCTATACGGGGGATCTTTGTTTTTGTCTTTGTATAGGTATGTGTGTAGGCGTGTGTGTATAGGTATGTGTGTAGGCGTGTGTGTGTAGGTAGGCGTGTGTGGGTAGGTAGACGTGTGTGTGTAGGTGTGCATCTCGGTCATCTCAGTCAGTCGACCCGTGGCACCTGGGTCTGCCCCGTGACCTCCTCTCAGCAGGCGTTCGACACTTCACGTGCCTCAAGGTGCACATGGCCTGGCACAAGCGTTGTGGTGACGTCACCGCCACTTAGTGGCGAATGGCGGTTGTTGTTGTAGGTGTGCGTGTGTGTAGGTAGGTGTGTGTGTGTAGGTGTGCATATGTGTGTGCAGGCGTGTGTGTAGGTGTGCATATGTGTGTGTAGGTGTGCGTGTGTGTGTGTAGGTAGGTGCGTGTGTGTGTAGGTAGGTGTGTGTGTGTGTAGGTAGGTGCGTGTGTGTGTAGGTAGATGCGTGTGTGTGTAGGTGTGCTTGTGTGTGTGTAGGTAGGTGTGTGTTTGTGTAGGTGTGCGTGTGTAGGTAGGCGTGTGTGTGTAGGCGTGCGTATGTGTGTGTAGGCGTGTGTGTGAGTATGCGCGTGTGTATGTAGGTGTGCGTGTGTGTAGGTGTGTGTGTGTGTGTAGGCGTGCGTGTGTGTAGGTAGGAGCGTGTGTAGGTGTGCGTATGTGTGTGTAGGTGTGCGTATATGTAGGTAGGCGTGTGTGTGTAGGTGTGCGTATGTGTGTGTAGGCGTGTGTGTATAGGCGTGTGTGTGTGTAGGTGTGCGTGTATGTCCGAGGCGTTCCGAATTCACGGCAGACGAGAGACGTCTGCTCCTCCCCGCGCTGAACACATTCGTGGTGGAACGGGACAGCGCGCGCGTCCCCCTTGTGTTTAGTGAAAGAGCCGTAATTTTCACCGTCTCCGAATAAATCCTTCGGCTTTTTTTATTCACTTATGCGGTTTTTTTTTTGGCGTCCGTCCTTCGCTTTTTTTCCCGTCCAGTTTTCGAACAGCTAACACAAAAGGGGCCCTTACCTGGAAGCCAATTTAAATGTCTAATTCTCCAGGCGTGCGGTGACGTCCGGACGAGGAGGTAACGGAGATATAACCTTGCCGAATAATTACCGGACGAAAGGTATTCTCTCCTCTCTTTTCTTTTCGTACAAACTCGGCGTGAGCACGACTGATCGATCGTTGGCGGGCGACGTGAGGAATTTCGAGTGACGCGCCCGTGTTTGATGCGGGGTGAAGGGGGGCGGGAGGAGATTAAGGAACTCGAGAGCCAATCGGAGACCAGTTCCAGAACCCACTAGCAACGTTCATCAGCCAATCGAAGGCCAGCTTTAGAAGCTACTGACAACCTCACCATCCAATCACAGACTTGCTCCAGAACCCCCCCTCCCCCCACTCCTGACAACCTCACCATCCAATCACAGACTTGCTCCAGAACCCCCCTCCCTCCACTCCCGACAACCTCACCATCCAATCACAGACTTGCTCCAGAACCCCCCCCCCTCCCCCCACTCCCGACAACCTCACCATCCAATCACAGACTTGCTCCAGAACCCCCCCCTTCCCCCCACTCCCGACAACCTCACCATCCAATCACAGACTTGCTCCAGAACCCCCCCCTCCCCCCCACTCCCCACAACCTCACCATCCAATCACAGACTTGCTCCAGAACCCCCCCCCCTCCCCCCCACTCCCGACAACCTCACCATCCAATCACAGACTTGCTCCAGAACCCCCCCTCCCCCCACTCCCGACAACCTCACCATCCAATCACAGACTTGCTCCAGAACCCCCTCCCCCCCACTCCCGACAACCTCACCATCCAATCACAGTCTTGCTTCAGAACCCCCCCCCCTCCCCCCACTCCCGACAACCTCACCATCCAATCACAGTCTTGCTTCAGAACCCCCTCCCCCCACTCCCGACAACCTCACCATCCAATCACAGACTTGCTCCAGAACCCCCCCCCTCCCCCCACTCCCGACAACCTCACCATCCAATCACAGACTTGCTCCAGAACCCCCCCCCATCCCCCCTACTCCCGACAACCTCACCATCCAATCACAGACTTGCTCCAGAACCTCCCCTCCCCCCCACTCCCCACAACCTCACCATCCAATCACAGACTTGCTCCAGAACCCCCCCCCTCCCCCCCACTCCCGACAACCTCACCATCCAATCACAGACTTGCTCCAGAACCCCCCCTCCCCCCACTCCCGACAACCTCACCATCCAATCACAGACTTGCTCCAGAACCCCCTCCCCCCCACTCCCGACAACCTCACCATCCAATCACAGTCTTGCTTCAGAACCCCCCTCCCCCCACTCCCGACAACCTCACCATCCAATCACAGTCTTGCTTCAGAACCCCCTCCCCCCACTCCCGACAACCTCACCATCCAATCACAGACTTGCTCCAGAACCCCCTCCCCTCCCCCCACTCCCGACAACCTCACCATCCAATCACAGACTTGCTCCAGACCCCCCCCCCATCCCCCCTACTCCCGACAACCTCACCATCCAATCACAGACTTGCTCCAGAACCCCCCCTCCCCCCACCCCCGACAACCTCACCATCCAATCACAGACGACGAGCTCCAGGAACTCATTCGAATCCAAACAAACAATCGCATTCTTGACTCTTGCCTCTAAATACGCGAACGAGCGGGCAGCCAATAGCACGCGAGCCCCCCTCCCCCCCCCCTCCCCCACATGTCTGTTCATCGCCCCTCTCTGAAGGCGGGCAGCCCCCCTTCAAGCAGCTCCCAGTTATGACATTTGAAGAGTTTTCTGCCCCTGCGTGCCCCCCACCCCCACCCCAACCCCCCCACAGTCATTGTGAATGTTTATTTCGCGTTATTTATTTATTTTTGCTCGCAATACATTTTCATGAGCGGGGGGGGGGGGGGTGGGAGGGGATCTCATGCATAACCCGTCACTTGCGACTGACGCACTGACACCACCCCAGTGCACCACCGTGCGTGGGGAGCGGTGGCGCAGTGGTTAGCGCGCTGCGCTTCAAACCGGTCCCTGGGCCTCCCCTAGGTCAACTCGGCCTCAAATTGAGTGCCGGGCGCGGTGCATGAACATCGCCGCCCACCACCACCGCGTACGGCGTAGCGGGAGCCTCCATCCAGCAGTGGATAGTTCACGGCTGATGGCGATGATGATGAATGTTACGCGGAAGGCGAATGTCAGTGGCTCTCTTCGCGCGTTTCACTCGACTTTGCTCAGTCATTCATCATCATTCATTCCTCATCACTCATCACTCATTCCCCATCACTCATTCGTCGTCACTCAATCCCCGTCACTTATTCCCCATCACTCATTCCCCATCACTCATTCCCCATCACTCATTCCCCGTCACTCATTCCCCGTCACTCATTCCTCGTCACTCATTCCCCATCACTCATTCCTCATCACTCATTCATCATTTCTCATTCCCCATCACTCATTCCCAATCACTCATTCGTCGTCACTCAATCCCCGTCACTCATTCCCCGTCACTCATTCCCCGTCACTCATTCCCCGTCACTCATTCCTCATCACTCATTCCCCATCACTCATTCCTCATCACTCATTCATCATTCCTCATTCCCCATCACTCATTCCCCATCACTCATTCGTCGTCACTCAATCCCCGTCACTCATTCCCCGTCACTCATTCCCCGTCACTCATTCCCCATCACTCATTCCCCATCACTCATTCCCCGTCACTCATTCATCATTCCTCATTCCCCATCACTCATTCCCCATTCCCCATCACTCATTCCCCGTAACTCATTCCCCGTCACTCATTCTCCGTCACTCATTCCCCGTCACTCATTCCCCGTCACTCATTCCCCGTCACTCATTCCCCGTCACTCATTCCCCGTCACTCATTCCCCATCACTCATTCCCCATCACTCATTCCCCGTCACTCATTCCCCGTCACTCATTCCCCGTCACTCATTCCCCGTCACTCATTCCCCGTCACTCATTCCCCGTCACTCATTCCCCATCACTCATTCCCCGTCACTCATTCCTCATTACTCATTCCCCGTCACTCATTCCCCATCACTCATTCCTCATCACTCATTCCCCGTCACTCATTCCCCGTCACTCATTCCCCATCACTCATTCCCCGTCACTCATTCCCCGTCACTCATTCCCCGTCACTCATTCCCCATCACTCATTCCCCATCACTCATTCCCCGTCACTCATTCCCCGTCACTCATTCCCCGTCACTCATTCCCCGTCACTCATTCCCCGTCACTCATTCCCCGTCACTCATTCCTCATCACTCATTCCTCATCACTCATTCCCCATCACTCATTCCCCGTCACTCATTCCCCGTCACTCATTCCCCATCACTCATTCCCCGTCACTCATTCCCCGTCACTCATTCCCGTCACTCATTCCCCATCACTCATTCCCCATCACTCATTCCTCATCTGTCCCCACTTATTGTACGGAATCCATGGGTTTTGTGTAAGTCTATGGGTCTCTATATAAGTCGGTAGATATGTACATTATTCTTCATTTAAGTTGATGGGTCTCTGTAAGTAAATGGATGTCTACGTAACTACGTGGAAATTTACGTAAGTCGACGCGTTTCTACTTAAGTCTATGGGCGTCTACGTAAGTCGATGGGTCTCTGTAAGTCGGAGTGTCTATGTAAGTCTGTGGAAGTCTTTGCATGTCTATGGGTGTCTATGTAAGTCGACGAGTCTCTATGTAAATATATGGGTGTCTATGTACGTCTGAGGGTGTCTATGTACGTCTGTGGGTGTCTACGCAAAGCTTAATGAATAATAATGATGATGATCATGCCTTTATGATGACGCTTTTATGACGCATAATGCTGATGATGGTGCTGATGGTGCTGATGATGGCGATGGTGGTGCTGATGATGGTGATGGCTGTGCTGATGATGATGGTGATAATGGTGGCTGTGCTGATGATGATGGTACTGCTGATAGTGGTGCTGATAATGATGGTGGTGATGATGGTTCTGCTGATGATGATGGTGCTGCTATTGATGATCGTACTGTTGATGATGATGCTGCTCGTGATATTGCCGATGACGCTGCTGCTGCTGATGATGATTGTGAGTTTAAAGCTGGTAGCTTCTGATGATGATACTGCTGATGATGCTGATTGTGAGTTTAAAGCCGGGAGCTTCTGATGATAATACTGCTGATGATGCTGATTGTGAGTTTAAAGCTGGTAGCTTCTGATGATGATACTGCTGATGATGCTGATTGTGAGTTTAAAGCCGGGAGCTTCTGATGATGATACTGCTGCTGATGATGATTGTGAGTTTAAAGCCGGGAGCTTCTGATGATGACGCTGCTGCTGCTGCTGATGCTGCTGATGCTGCTGATGTTGATTGTGAGTTTAAAGCCGGGAGCGGCTGATGATGACGCTGCTGATAGTGATTGTGAGTTTAAAGCTGGTAGCTTCTGATGATGACGCTGCTGCTGCTGATGATGATTGTGAGTTTAAAGCTGGTAGCTTCTGATGATGATACTGCTGATGATGCTGATTGTGAGTTTAAAGCCGGGAGCTTCTGATGATAATACTGCTGATGATGCTGATTGTGAGTTTAAAGCCGGGAGCTTCTGATGATGATACTGCTGATGATGCTGATTGTGAGTTTAAAGCCGGCAGCTTCTGATGATGATACTGCTGCTGATGATGCTGATTGTGAGTTTAAAGCCGGCAGCTTCTGATGGTGATACTGCTGATGATGCTGATTGTGAGTTTAAAGCCGGGAGCTTCTGATGATGATACTGCTGATGATGCTGATTGTGAGTTTAAAGCCGGAAGCTTCTGATGATGATACTGCTGATGATGCTGATTGTGAGTTTAAAGCCGGCAGCTTCTGATGATGATACTGCTGCTGATGATGCTGATTGTGAGTTTAAAGCCGGGAGCGGCTAATGATCACGCTGCTGATGCTGATTGTGAGTTTAAAGCCGGGAGCTTCTGATGGTGATACTGCTGCTGATGCTGATTGTGAGTTTAAAGCCGACAGCTTCTGATGATGACGCTGCTGCTGCTGATTGTGAGTTTAAAGCCGGGAGCGGCTGATGATGACGCTGCTGCTGCTGCTGCTTCTGATGATGTTGATTGTGAGTTTATAGCCGGGAGCTTCTGATGATGACGCTGCTGCTGCTGCTGATGCTGCTGATGTTGATTGTGAGTTTAAAGCCGGGAGCGGCTGATGCGCGCGCGGTAATTGGTGCTGTCAGTGCCGCTCGTCTCCACTGAGAGTAATCAGAGGCTGGGGGGGTGGGGGGTGGGGGCTGGGGGGTGGGGGGGGGGTAGCAGTTGGGGGAGGGGTGGGGGGGCGAGACAGAGAGACAGAGGGGAGGGAGACGGGGGAGAGAGGATGTGGTGGGGGAGGGAGAGGTGACAGAAAGGGCTCCGGAGGTGTGGAGAGAGATGAGAGAGAGAGGCAAGGGAGAGTGGCGCAGACTGTGGGTGGTGGGGAGAGGACCTCGGGGGAGACGGAGTGACATGGAAAGCGAGGACTCGCGAGGGAGGGAGATTTGCGAGGGAGGGAGATTTGCGGGGGAGGGTGCGGAGGTTCCGAGTCTCTTCACCATCACCCCCACCAACCCGCACCACTCCCCCCCCCCCCCCGTTTCTTAGACAGAGACGAGGTGGGCAATGATGACGATGATGAAGAGGTTTACGATGAGTGATGGATGATGATGATAATGATCATGATCGTGAATCAAGTGAACTGCTGAGGGAGGGTGGCTTCTGTGCGCAGACTGCCCTACGTGACATCATCACAACTGTCTGGACCGCTGGACGGGTTCCGCAGGATTGGAAGGATGCCCTGGTGGTCCCCCTAGAAGTAGGACCGCACAGACTAACAACTACAGGGGCATCTCACTCCTCAGTGTGCCGGGAAAGGTCCTGGCAAGGATGATTCAACATCGCCTTGCCAGGCACACTGAGGAGAGGCTTGCGGAGCCCCAATGCGGTTTCAGGAAAGGGTGGTCCTGCACAGACCCCGTATTCTCTGTCCCGTCTGCTACAGCAGAGGTGTAGGGAATTCCAACAAGACCTACATCTCTGCTTTATTGACCTGGTCAAGGCCTATGATACCATCCGTAGGCCTGGGCTCTGGGTTGTTCTTCGTGTTATCGGAGTCCCTGACCCTCTGCTCACGATCATTAAGGACCTTCATGATGGTGAGCGGGCCCGGGAAAAAAAACTACGTGGCCGGGAGTCAGAGCCATTCGCTGTTCACTTTGGGGTGCGAAATGGATGTCCTCTGGCTCCCACACGATTTAACGTCATATTTGACCACGTAATTCGCGAAGCTTCCCACGGCTCTACCAGAGCAATTTTCATCTGGTACGGATACAATGGGAGGCTGATCGATGCCCGCGCGTACGGTCGAGGGACGGCTCCCGATTGGTCGACTGCGCTCACGTATGCTGATGATCTATCTGGAATGTTCTGTACAATAGGTACATTTCAAACTATCACTGTCCTGGTCACAAACGCTAAGTTTGTGGGAAATAATAGCCATTTTCTGTACTTTTGAGGCATAAGCAATTGGGAAATAACATTTACTACCACGCGAAGAAACGTTAATAAAAATGTGTTACACAGTGTGATTTTTTTTTCGATTTAAAGCTTTCGTGACTGCAGGGATTCATCTTCTTGATTCTTTCGGTAAAGTCACGTAGAAGGGAAGTAATAAAATAATAAAAATAAAACATAATAAAATTATTCTCACGACGTTTCGGCTACAATGAGTTGTAGCCGAAACGTCGTGAGAATTATTTTATTATGTTTTATTTTTATTATTTTATTACTTCCCTTCTACAGTGTGATCTGTCGATTGCTGCTCACGGCCGACACAATGCAGCAAGCGCGGTGGTGGCACGGGCTCGGCTCGCTTAAGCGGTTTTCCACTCGGCCAGAACGAAGTCGTGCCGCTCCCGCTGCTGCTGCTACGTCCCGTGCAGACGGCGCTTGGAGTGAGCTCCCCCGTGAAGTATTTCCCCAACGAAACTCAGGATAACTATATACTGTATATGTGTGTGTGTGTAATATACAAGGTGCTTTAAACATTTTTGTTAAAACACTTCTGAGAATTTGCAACAATGCCACGAGAAATGCGCCTCCGGGCTCTGGAGAACACCTGGAGAAAGAATCCAGGCACGTGTTACTCTTACGTTTTTTGGTAAAGTCACGTAGGTAAAAATATTAAATTGATATAAACAAAATAAAATAATAAATCACGACGTTTCGGAGGCAACACAAGTCTCCGTCATCAGGTGGGACCGTCACAGCTAGATTTACTGTATCACGTGATACTATTAATTTTATTTTTTACCTACGTGACTTTACCGAAAAAACCTAAGAGTATGAATCCTTGTAGTCACGAAATCTTCAAATCTAGAATCAGGCACGCGTTGTTGACAACGCTGGCGAACGAGTGGAGACTCTTTAACTTTTTGAAGCTATTAACATCACATTTATAATCACGTTACAGTGTATTATCTGTCCTTTTGCCGTCGACACATTCCATCAACCGCACTATGAGGCAGAGGGAGTGGAGAGAGAGAATGAAGACAGGAGAGAGAGGCCGCAAGGCAATTGTGAAACAAGGGAGCAAGCTATAGTAATAGGGTTTTACCCTTTCAACTGGTACAAATACTGACACCTTTATACAAGGCATCATGTTTGCAATAACCACAACACAAGCAGTCAAAATGCAAACAAAAAGAAACAACTCTGATGATGATAATGATATGCACTGTCCTTGAAATTGATTGGTCCACACCCGAGACAGCTTTTCTTAGAGCCTAGTCTCCATTGGTGTTGGACCAAATGACGCCAAAGGCGTACAACTCAAAGACAGCGCACTATCAGAGCATTGAGAGCTCGGGGTAAGCATTTACAGTATGAGACCTCCTTTACCAGTGGCAAAATATAGTAATAGGTTTTTTTTTGTGTACCAGTTGAAAGGGTAAAAACCTATTACTATACTTTGCCACTGGTAAAGGAGATGTCTCATAGTGTAAAGGGGGCAATCCTCTGTACCTGTTTCGACATTGAGCGTCTCATCATTGGGGCCAGCCTCGCGTGACCCCAATGCAGGTGTAGTTGTGCCCGGTGCCCATGGACGAGTGGGGGGGGGGGGGGCGAGTGGGGGGGGGGGGCGAGTGGGGGGGGGGCATGTGCCCCCCTTCTCTGTAAACGCCGGAGTCCTCTACTCGATTCACCTTCTCGCGAAGAGCACTCGAGGCCCTAATGACTGCGGTCGTCACGGTCGCTGCGTGCTTTTGTTGGGCTGCCCCCCCCACACACCCCCCACCCCTTGCCCATGCCCCCACCCCTTCTCCCCCCTCCCCCCAGCCCCCCCGCGTTCGCCCTGACTCCGCGCGCTCGGCTTCGTAAGTATCTTGGCCTAAGACGGCGCAACGGCCTCATGCTGTTCCATCCTTTGTTCGCTCGGTTGTTTAAGGCCCTCGCTCCAATTAACGGCTTATTTGTCGAGTGCGGGAGGCACTGTGGGTGGGTGGGAGGGAGGGTGGGGGGTGGGGGGTGGGGGGTGGGGTTGAGCCGCGTGCTCCTGGAGGACCCTTGGCACGGACACTCGACTTCGACCTCGCTCGCCCCGTGCTGCTGCTGCCCGCTTCGAGTGGGTGTCACGGAGAGCGCCCACGTGACTGCTGCCTGAGCTGGGGACGGATTCGTGACTGCCCCCCCTTCCACTCAACTACCCCCCCCCACTACTCCTCCCCCCCCCCCCCCCCACGGCGACCCTTAACCCGGGCAGCGTGACCCTGCCTCTGCGTGGGTGGGTGGGTGGGTGCCTGCCCGTCCCGGCCTTCATAGGTGCTCGCTAAGATCACTTGCACCACAAGTCTGTTAATGCTATACTGGGGGGTGGGGGGGGCGGTATTTGTCGATGCCTTTGAATGTATGTTAGTGTGTGTGTCTGTCTGTGTGGGGAGCGGTGGCGCAGCGGTTAGGACACCGTCCTAATGTATTCAATTGCTTAGTGATGTTTATCTCCAGGTCTATATGTGAGTTTGTGAGTCTCTAGGTGAGTCCGTGGGTCTCTATGTGAGTCCGTGGGTCTCTATGTGAGTCCGTGGGTCTCTATGTGAGTCTATAGGACTCTCCGTGAGTCCGTGGGTCTCTATGTGAGTCCGTGGGTCTCTGTGAGTCCGTGGGTCTCTATGTGAGTCCGTGGGTCTCTATGTGAGTCCGTGGGTCTCTATGTGAGTCTGTGGGTCTCTCTGTGAGTCCGTGGGTCTCTATGTGAGTCCGTGGGTCTCTATGTGAGTCCGTCGGTCTCTATGTATGTGAGTCCGTGGGTCACTATGTGAGTATGTGGGTCACTACGTGAGTCCGTGGGTCTGTATGCGAGTCCGTGGGTCTGTATGTGAGTCCGTGAGTCTTTATGTGAGTCTATGGGTCTCTACATGAGTCCGTGGGTCTCTATGTGAGTCTATAGGACTCTCCGTGAGTCCGTGGGTCTGTATGTGAGTCCGTGGGTCTCTATGTGAGTCCGTGGGTCTCTATGTGAGTCCGTGGGTCTCTATGTGAGTATGTGGGTCACTACGTGAGTCCGTGGCTCTCTATGTGAGTCCGTGGGTCTCTATGTGAGTCCGTGGGTCTGTATGTGAGTCCGTGGGTCACTATGTGAGTCTGTGAGTCTCTATGTGAGTCTGTGAGTCTCTATGTGAGTCTGTGGGTCTATATGTGAGGCCTTGGATCTCCGCGTGAGTCGCGTCTGATTACACAATGTAACACAATTTTTGTTCCTTAGGTTCTAAGTGTTATTTTTTTTATTGCTTATGCCTCACAAGTACAGAAAATGGCTATTATTCCCCACAAACGTTGCCTTGTGAGCAGGACTTTACATGAACGACAGACACAAATGCGCACCACGTTTTCTCATTGAAAATAGGTAAATGTAAGAATATCGCCGCCCCGGTCACACAGTGCTATATATTTTGTCGCGCGCTCCCAATTTGCGTGCTCCGTGGCGCGGTGCCCTAACCGTTGCGCCACCGCTCCAGCGATTGTTGCCAGATAATTGTGGTGGTGGGGGGGTGGTGGGGGGGTGGTGGGGGGTGGTGGTGGGGGGGTGAGGCTCGCCTCGTTTCTCACGCAAATCCCCCCTTCGTCGCCCCCCCCCCCTCCCCCCCCCCCCGTGTCGCGAGCTTCACCTCGAACTGTGGGAGACATCGCGAGCAATTTGCCTTTAGCCGCGCGCCTTCATTAACGCATCCTTGCCGTGCGGCACACGCGTGCGTGTGTGTGTCAGTGTGTGTGTGTGTGTGTCAGCGTGTGTGTGTGTGTCAGTGTGTGTGTGTCAGTGCGTGTGTGTGTGTGTCAGTGTGTGTGTGGTGTGTCAGTGCGTGTGTGTGTCAGTGCGTGTGTGTGTGTGTCAGTGTGTGTGGTGTGTCAGTGCGTGTGTGTGTCAGTGCGTGTGTGTGTGTCAGTGCGCGTGTGTGTCAGTGCGTGTGTGTGTGTGTCAGTGCATGTGTGTCAGTGTGTGTGTGTCAGTGCATGTGTGCCAGTGTGTGTGTCAGTGTGTGTGTGTGTCAGTGCGTGTGTGGTGTGTCAGTGCGTGTGTGTGTCAGTGCGTGTGTGTCAGCGCGCGTGTGTGTGTCAGTGCATGTGTGCCAGTGTGTGTGTCAGTGCATGTGTGCCAGTGTGTGTGTCAGTGTGTGTGTGTCAGTGTGTGTGTATTAGTCTTTGTCGGTGTGTGTGTGACAGTGTGTGTCAGTGTGTATGTGTCAGTCTTAGTGTGTGTGAGTGTGTGTGTTGTGTTAGTGTGTGTCAGTGTGTGTGGGGAGCGGTAGTGTAGTGGTTAGCGCACTGCGCTATGAACCTAGCGACCCGAGTTCGATTCCCGCTCACGGCCAACACCCGGTGACGATCATCTGAACCCGTCCTGGGCCTCCCCTTAGGTCGACTCGGCCTCAAATGAGAGCCCGGTGCGGTGTGTAAACCATCGGCACTGGGGGGAGAAAAAGGCGGCGGCCTTGCGTGGTTCGGCCCACACCACGGCCTTCGTTACGCGCAGCTCTTCCCTAACAGCACTTGAGCTCTGTGTGTGTGGGGGGGGGGGGGCGTATGAACAACACCGGGGGGAGGGATCTCTCTCCTTGACTCAAATATATTTCTCGAATATGGGCAATTGCGCGCAGTCTGTCTCTCTCTCTCTTCCCGGTGTCACGCTCGGCGCGGCAGCGTGATGTTTTATTCGCCACGTTACCGCTCGCCGTTCTTCAGTTATAGCCGCAGCAGAGAGCGGTGGAGTGTATGGGGGGGGGTAGCGAGTCGGTTGAATTGAGGGTTAGTGGGGTTTCATTCGTTCTTAATTGGGAAATTGGTGGGGGTGGTTAGGGGGGTGGGTGGGGTGACAAAGACGTGGGCACGGTGGGCTGATGCTTGTGGCAGCCCCGTGACGTGACCTTGTTTAAACTGGGGTGGGGGGGGTCGTGGGGGCGGGGCATACTTCAACTCCGGGGGAGGGTTTGTAGGGGGGGGCACTGCAGTCGATGTTAAACAAACGTCTTGAGACGGTGAGAAAGTCTGCACGGAGCGAGTGACTGCGCTGACGAAGCGCGCGCGTGTGTGTCTGTGTGTGTACGTGTGTGTGTGTGTACGCGCGTGTGTGTGTGTACGCGTGTGTGTCTGTGTGTGCGCGTGTGTGTCTGTGTGTGCGTGTGTGTGTGTCTGTGTGTGCGTGTGTGTGTCTGTGTGTGCGCGTGTGTGTGCGCGTGTGTGTCTGTGTACACGTGTGTGTGTACGCGCGCGTGTGTGCGCGCGCGCGCGTGTGTGTGTACGCGTGTGTGTGTGTGTACGCGTGTGTGTGTACGTGTGTGTGTGTCTCTGTGTGTACGCGTGTGTGTGTGTGTACGCGTGTGTGTGTAAGCGGGAACAAGCAGCGATAGTGTAGTGGTTAGCGCGCCGTGCGATGAACCCGGCGACCCGGGTTCGATTCCCGCTCACGGCCAACACCAGTGACGATCATCTGAACCGGTCTCGGGACCTCCTCTAGTTCAACTCAGCCACGAATGAGTACCTGGTGCGATGTTTGGTAAACATCGCCACTGGAGAGACAAAGGCGGCCGGGTCTGGCGCAGGCCACCCACCCACCCCAGCACTTGCCCCCGCAAGTCAGTGAAGGCTATACGGGGGATCTTTGTCTCGTGACAAACAGGTGAATCACGTGACCCCCTCCCCCCCTACGCTTTATCAGCAGCACCCCGATAGAAATAAAAATATAATTAGCCCGCTAATTGGCTACCTCTGGTCAATAGAGAAACTCTCCAGACGCTCCTGCCCACAGCTGTCCCTCCACATGAACAGCACGCGGCTGTGTTTTACACATCCCGTCAGCCGCACGGCACACACACACACACAGATATAAGTATAACCAGTAAAACAAAGTTTTTCACTATAAATCCTTTATATGCGTGGCGGCTAGAGTCCTCTCGTCCTCTGGCTTGAGATGGCTGCCACCTATGGGTCAGATGATTGTCTGCCAGTATTAAGCAATTGGTAATTAAATATTTAATTTGTTTTCCCTAAACAGTGTAAAATTTTGGGGAAAAAAATTCACGAACATTAATTGTCTCGCACAACGAGTCTGTCTGCAAAATGTCAGCTCGATTGGATCACGGGAAGTGGGTTAAAAAACGACCGAAAGATTTGCACGGTCGTAAGCAAGCAAGCACGCAAGCACGCAAGCAAGCAAGCATGCGAATTTAATATAAAGGATTTAAAAAGAGATCCCCCGTATAGCCTGAACAGACTCCACAATAGAGGTTTTTATTACACTCTTTTATTTAACTCACTCTGTCTGTTGTTGTCGTCGTTGTTGTATCCTCAAATCTTGCAACTTAATTTGAACCCACTTCCCAATGTGGTATCGACTGCAAACTTGGTATACTAATGTCATACCGATGACAATACTATATTCTATCAAAAAAAGTAACAGTAATTTTTATATGTTATGTTTCGACTTGGGTCTAATTGTCCACGCTCAACTCACGTTAGCTGTAAATCACCAAGGCCTCTTACGTCATGGCAAGCCTCGGGGCCAATTCCTGGAGTCGTGGAGTTCTGCCATTACGAGTAGGGTACATTTCATTAAAGCGTGTTTACAAAAAAATATTTTTAAATATTACATATTTTTGGGTTAGATCGCGTAAATATAATAAATGTGTCGTCAAAACCCGCCACCACCCGACACAGCGAACTAGTAAGAGTTGTCACGTAAACAGAACGTGGCCAATTCGTCACTAGTACAGCACTAACCGGCAGAGGTGGGACAAAGTCATTGTTATGCAAGTCCAAGTCGAGTCTCAAGTCATCAAATTCATGACTCGAGTCTGACTCGAGTCCAAGTCACATGACTCGAGTCCACACCTCAGAGGTGGGACAAAGTCATTGTTATGCAAGTCCAAGTCGAGTCTCAAGTCATCAAATTCATGACTCGAGTCTGACTCGAGTCCAAGTCACATGACTCGAGTCCACACCTCTGCTAACCGGTGTGTTGGAGAGCCAAGCCACAGCATTTACAATCCCCTGAACAGTCTGTAGGGGCAAGTGCTGTTAGCGAGTAGCACCTATGAAGGCCAGAACGGCACACGAGGGGGTGGGTGGCCAGCACCACGCCCGGCCCTCTTTGTCTCCCTGGTAGCGATGTTGTTACGCACCGCACCAGGCATTCATTTGAGGTTGAGTCGACCTAGGGAAGGCCCAGGACCGGTTCAGATAATCGTCACTAGTGTTGGTCGTGAGCGGGAAACGAACTCGGGGCGCCGGGTTCGTAGCGCAGCGTAGCGCTAACCACTGCACCGCACACTGACACACACTGAAACACACACACTGACACACTGAAACACACACACTGACACACACACTGACACACTTACACTGATACACACACTGACACACACACTGACACACACACACTGACACACACACATTGGTTCAACAGCAGCAACGCTCTGGACCGGTTTCGACATTGGGGTTTCTCATCAGCAGAGCCGCGCTTGCTTGAACAATTGCTTGCTGGTGAGCTGCAGGATGATCGCTGTGTGTGTTCGATGTGGGTCCTGGCCGATGAGTGGCTCTGGACATCGGTTCAGAGGTTTGTATTTAAACCCGCGGGTTCTGAAGGTAATTAGGTCGAGAGCTTTGGATCGATGGTGACGATGGTGGTTGTATGGTGGAGGTGAGGATAGGTGGACAATGGTGGGTGGGGGTGGTGGTGGAAGTGAGGATAGGTGGGTGATGGTGGGTGGGGTGGACGATGGTGGGTGGCACGTGGTGATGGAGGAGGGTGACGCGTGGTGGTGGTGGTGGTGGAGGAGGGTGACGCGTGGTGGTGGAGGAGGGTGACGCGTGGTGGTGGTGGAGGTGACGCGTGGTGGTGGTGGAGGTGACACGTGGTGGTGGTGGTGGTGGAGGTGACACGTGGTGGTGGTGGTGGTGGAGGTGACGCGTGGTGGTGGTGGAGGTGACGCGTGGTGGTGGTGGTGATGTGTGGTGGTGGTGGTGGTGGTGGTGGTGGAGGTGACGCGTGGTGGTAGAGGGTGGAGGTGACACGTGGTGGAGGTGACACGTGGTGGTGGTGGAGGTGACGCGTGGTGGTAGAGGGTGGAGGTGACACGTGGTGGAGGTGACACGTGGTGGTGGTGCAGGTGACGCGTGGTGGTGGAGGGTGGAGGTGACACGTGGTGGAGGTGACACGTGGTGGTGGTGGTGGAGGTGACGCGTGGTGGTGGTGGTGGTGGTGGAGGGTGATGTGTGGTTGTGGTGGTGGTTGTGGTGAAGGTGACGCTACCGCGCCGTGTCAGGTGGAGTTTGTCGTCGCGACCTCACGGGGGGGGGGGGGGGGAGCAGCAGCAGCAGCAGCAGCAGGAGGAGGAGGAGGGAACTCTACGGGATCGATGTCGTTGTCCTGATCGATTCCCTCGCCGCCCTCGACTCAACCCGCGGCTCCTGCCGCTGCTGCTGCTGCCACGGGTATCGATCACACGCGGGGCGGATTAAGCGACTTTAACCACGGGGGTTGAGGTGTGTGGGGGGGGGGGAAGAGACGCGCTAAGCCATTACTGCTGAATCGACACTTCTGGCTCCTGCTGCGTCATCGTCGGGGTGGTCGCTCGCTCTCCTCTGCTGCCCCCACAGTCTGGGACTCTCTCTCTCTCGTGGTCACCCTCCCCTCCCTCTCCCCTCCCTCTCCCCCCTCCCTCACCTCGTTCATCGCCTCCCTCCCTCCCTCCTTCTCTCTCTCTCCACCTCTCTCTCTTTTTTTTCGGAATTAGTTTCGTTCATTTGAGATCGAGAGAGCACAATGAGGCAAAGCTAAAAGTGCCGCAACCCGCGTAGCCTCACCAGGCTGTCGGGGCAAGTGCTGCGGTCAGCCATTTTCACGTCACAGTGACTGACGTTTCAGTGACGTTACAGCCGCACGTGGAACCCCCACCCCATCTTCACTCTCACACGACTCTCAGTCTCTCGCCCTCCCTTTCATCGCTTCTCTCCGTCTCCCTCTCTCATCTCGCCTCCACGCCGAGAGATGTTGACGGTGATGATGGCTATGCTGTGTTGATGATGGCTACAGCGATAATGATGGTGGTGGTGATGTTGATGATGGCTGCCGCGATGATGATGGTGGTGGTGGAGCTGAAGGTGGTGGTGGCGGTGATGATGATGATGGTAATGATGATGGTGGTGATGATAATGGCGATAATGATGATGGTAATGTTGATGATGCCTATGGCGATAATGATAATGGTGGAGATGATGGTGATGATGGTGATGATGGTGATGGTAGTGATGACGACGATGGCGATGATGGTGGTGATGGTGGTAATGATAACGATGGTGGTGATGATGACGATGATGGTAGTGATGGTGGTGATGATGACGATGATGGTGATGATGACGATGATGGTGATGATGACGACGATGATGGTAGTGATGGTGGTGATGATGACGATAGTGGTGATGATGACGATGGTGGTGATGATGACGATGGTGGTGATGATGACGATGGTGATGATGATGACGATGATGATGGTGGTGATGATGACGATGGTGGTGATGATGACGATGGTGGTGATGATGACGATGGTGATGATGATGACGATGATGATGGTGGTGATGATGACGATGGTGGTGACGATAACGATCGTGGTGACGATGACGATGATGGTGATGATGATGACGACGACGACGACCATGATGATGTTGCATTAGTTCGCTTCCCCTCGGGCTCGCTACGAGCGACACGGGGATTGACACGTGGTCACGGGGGGATTGTCACGTGGACACGGGGATTGTCACGTGGTCACACGCGGATTGTCATGTGAACACGGGGATTGTCACGTGGACACGCGGATTGACATGTGAACACGGGGATTGTCACGTGGTCACGCGAGTTGTCACGTGGTCACACGGGGATTGTCACGTGGTCACACGGGGATTGTCACGTGGCCACACGGGGATTGTCACGTGGTCACACGGGGATTGTCACGTGGACACGCGGATTTTCACGTGGACACGCGGATTGTTACGTGGTCACGGGGATTGTCACGTGAACACGTGGGTTGACACGTGGTCACACAGGGATTGTCACGTGGACACGCGGATTGTCACGTGGCCACGTGGGTTGTGACACGTAAACACGTTGGGTTGACACGTGGTCACACGGGGATTGTCACGTGAACACGCGAATTGTCACGTGGTCACACGGGGTTTGTCACGTGAACACGCGGATTGTCACGTGAACACGCGGATTGACACGTGAACACGTGGATTGACACGTGGTCACACGCGGATTGTCACGTGGACACGCGCGTTATACCCCGTTCCGCGCACGTGACGACACGGCTGTCTGAGCATGGGGCCGAAAGTCCCTGGGCATCACGCGGCCAACAACAAACGTCCCCATCGAAGTTGCAGCGAAGAAGAAGAGTTGTCAACACGATCCTTGAGTTGAGCAAGGTTATTGTGACCTTTGGGGGGAGGGGAAGAGACGATGATGACGATGATAACGATGGTGATGACGATGATGACAATGATGACGATGATGACGATATTGATGGTGGTGATGATGACGATATTGATGGTGATGATGGTGGTGATGGGGCGGATGGAGTTCTAGAGCGGAGTAGTGTAATGGAGGACGCAGAGAGAGCAGTGAGGTGACCTGAAGTGTGGTGGGTGAGTGGTTGGGTGGCCAATGGTTCTCATCCAGTCCATCGATGCCCTATGAAGAAGCGCCACTGCACAAAACGTCGCCGATTATATTTGTATCTGTTTCCTCTTTATCTTCTTGGTTCTTTCGGTAAAATCACGTAGAAGGGAAGTAATAAAATAATAAAAATAAAACATATAAATAATGTTTTATTTTTATTTTTTATTATTTTATTACTTCCCTTCTACGTGACTTTACCGAAAGAACCAAGAAGATGAATCCCTGCAGTCACGAAAGCTTTAAATCGAAAAAAATGTTTCCTCTTCACTTCCACGCATACGCGCGGTGTTGTCACTGGCACAGGTCAGTTTTAGTTAAGTTTGAAGTGACCCTGTGATCCGAGACGCTCTGAAGTCGGGTTTCATCAACACAAAAAACACAACACAGCCACTCCACCGACAAACGCAATAAAGACAAAGTAAATAAATCAATGATGAACAAAGAACGGATAAGATACATAAAAAAAAGAAATGCTTAGCAAATTGTAATCGCAATATCCCAAAAAAATGGCTTCAAAAAATAAGAACAATTAAGTTAAATATAGATTATAATCAAATACCACGCCGTATGTAAAAAAACTAAACACTAATTTAAATCTGCACAGTAATTATAATGCCGTTTCTGCCTCAAACACGATGGAATTGTAGAGCGGATTAAAAAAAAAACTCGTGTTAAACAACGCACGCAAAAAGTGATCTCTTCCAGACGAATACTATTTACCACCTCGTCCAATTATTTATACGTTGGCAGCTGACCAACTTTCGTGGCAATATTGTTCCAGAGACAGGGGCCAGACACCGAGTGTGTTGGGTGGTGGTGGTGGTTGTTGTTGTTGTGCCCGTTGCGTTTCGTGCGCGGCTGCCGACGCTGCAGCATCGGCAGCAGCAGCAGCAGCGTTGGCAAATCCCTCATCCGCTTGTGATGTCTGGACGTGATGACAGGCGATGGGTGGCTGACGGGTGATGGTTGATGGGCCAGGGACGAGGAGCGGGGGGGGTGAGGTAAGGGAGGTGAGGGAGGTGTGGAAAGCGCTGAGATGTTAGGGGGGGGGGGAGGTGAGCTGATGGTGAGCTGATGGTGAGCTGATGGTGAGCTGATGGTGAGCTGATGGTGAGCTGATGGTGAGCTGATGGTGAGCTGATGGTGAGCTGATGGTGAGCATGGGGGAAGCGGCAGTGATGCACGTGGCTGAGTGAAGCTCAGTGCGCGCGCGGGGAACTATGGGTGAGGCGGTGTGGAGCAGAATCGAAAATCTGAATTTGTATTCATGAGCGGAGGAATCCGATGGGCTATGAAGCAACTTTTTTTTGTTTCACAGATGCCCAGTTGGGGCACGGGGTAAGAACGTTCCAACAATGAGCGATACGAAAAAAAAAACACGATAGGAGTTCAAAGTACATGAAAGATAAGCGAGGCACCCAAACAAGATAGAAATGAAACACTAAACCATCCCCATCCTAGGAGGCAAAGCCTGCTGAGGTATTATCTTATTGTTTAGAAGCGACATATGCACACAAATGATAGCTCAACAAAGTGGCGTATGATTTGAACGTTTATAGCAGCAAAATCATCTAAATAGTTTAAATGCAGTGATGGGCGAACCGGCGAGGTGTGAGTGTGACGGAGTGTGCATGAGTGTGAAAGTGTGAGTGTGTGTGTTTATACGGTCAGTCCTCGAGCCCGCATGCCCAGCCACCGCATGCCTAAACAGCTTTTGTTCGGCCAGATCGAGGGGGCTAAACGGGCACGGCACGGGCTGGAGAAGAGATGGAGTGATGTGGTACAGGAGGATGTGGAGCTGAGTGGACTTGCCGATGACTGGTACCAGAGATGTCAAGATCGGCCTCTGTGGAGGAGGCTCGTGAAGGACGCTGCTACTGGGCATTTGGAGGCAGTCGCCCTCCAACAACAACCGAGGACAGATGAGCAACGCTCACAACAACGAGCGGAGCGCCGGGCAGATAAATTACAGCAACCCCATGGCACCTGCAGGGTCTGTCCCGTGACATCCTCCTGTCAGCGAGCCTTCGACACTTCGCATGGCCTCAAAGTGCACCTAGCCTGGCACAGGCGAATGGCGGCTATTGGTATTGGCATAGGGTGAGTGTGAATTATTGAATAAGTCTGTGCGGTGTGAGAATGAATGTGAGAGTGTGAGCGTGTATAAGTGTAGGTGCTCGCTAACAGCACTTGCCCCTAGGAGTCTGTTAAGGCTATACGGGGGTCTTTGTGTATAAGTGTGTGCCTTGGGGGACCCTTTGTCTGTGTGCGTGTGGCGAGCGGTGGCGTAGTGGTTAGCGCGCTG
>NC_083839.1:6894047-6923836 GCF_015708825.2 Lethenteron reissneri
TGTGTGTATTAGTCTTTGTCGGTGTGTGTGTGACAGTGTGTGTCAGTGTGTATGTGTCAGTCTTAGTGTGTGTGAGTGTGTGTGTTGTGTTAGTGTGTGTCAGTGTGTGTGGGGAGCGGTAGTGTAGTGGTTAGCGCACTGCGCTATGAACCTAGCGACCCGAGTTCGATTCCCGCTCACGGCCAACACCCGGTGACGATCATCTGAACCCGTCCTGGGCCTCCCCTTAGGTCGACTCGGCCTCAAATGAGAGCCCGGTGCGGTGTGTAAACCATCGGCACTGGGGGGGAGAAAAAGGCGGCGGCCTTGCGTGGTTCGGCCCACACCACGGCCTTCGTTACGCGCAGCTCTTCCCTAACAGCACTTGAGCTCTGTGTGTGTGGGGGGGGGGGGGCGTATGAACAACACCGGGGGGAGGGATCTCTCTCCTTGACTCAAATATATTTCTCGAATATGGGCAATTGCGCGCAGTCTGTCTCTCTCTCTCTTCCCGGTGTCACGCTCGGCGCGGCAGCGTGATGTTTTATTCGCCACGTTACCGCTCGCCGTTCTTCAGTTATAGCCGCAGCAGAGAGCGGTGGAGTGTATGGGGGGGGGTAGCGAGTCGGTTGAATTGAGGGTTAGTGGGGTTTCATTCGTTCTTAATTGGGAAATTGGTGGGGGTGGTTAGGGGGGTGGGTGGGGTGACAAAGACGTGGGCACGGTGGGCTGATGCTTGTGGCAGCCCCGTGACGTGACCTTGTTTAAACTGGGGTGGGGGGGGTCGTGGGGGCGGGGCATACTTCAACTCCGGGGGAGGGTTTGTAGGGGGGGGCACTGCAGTCGATGTTAAACAAACGTCTTGAGACGGTGAGAAAGTCTGCACGGAGCGAGTGACTGCGCTGACGAAGCGCGCGCGTGTGTGTCTGTGTGTGTACGTGTGTGTGTGTGTACGCGCGTGTGTGTGTGTACGCGTGTGTGTCTGTGTGTGCGCGTGTGTGTCTGTGTGTGCGTGTGTGTGTGTCTGTGTGTGCGTGTGTGTGTCTGTGTGTGCGCGTGTGTGTGCGCGTGTGTGTCTGTGTACACGTGTGTGTGTACGCGCGCGTGTGTGCGCGCGCGCGCGTGTGTGTGTACGCGTGTGTGTGTGTGTACGCGTGTGTGTGTACGTGTGTGTGTGTCTCTGTGTGTACGCGTGTGTGTGTGTGTACGCGTGTGTGTGTAAGCGGGAACAAGCAGCGATAGTGTAGTGGTTAGCGCGCCGTGCGATGAACCCGGCGACCCGGGTTCGATTCCCGCTCACGGCCAACACCAGTGACGATCATCTGAACCGGTCTCGGGACCTCCTCTAGTTCAACTCAGCCACGAATGAGTACCTGGTGCGATGTTTGGTAAACATCGCCACTGGAGAGACAAAGGCGGCCGGGTCTGGCGCAGGCCACCCACCCACCCCAGCACTTGCCCCCGCAAGTCAGTGAAGGCTATACGGGGGATCTTTGTCTCGTGACAAACAGGTGAATCACGTGACCCCCTCCCCCCCTACGCTTTATCAGCAGCACCCCGATAGAAATAAAAATATAATTAGCCCGCTAATTGGCTACCTCTGGTCAATAGAGAAACTCTCCAGACGCTCCTGCCCACAGCTGTCCCTCCACATGAACAGCACGCGGCTGTGTTTTACACATCCCGTCAGCCGCACGGCACACACACACACACAGATATAAGTATAACCAGTAAAACAAAGTTTTTCACTATAAATCCTTTATATGCGTGGCGGCTAGAGTCCTCTCGTCCTCTGGCTTGAGATGGCTGCCACCTATGGGTCAGATGATTGTCTGCCAGTATTAAGCAATTGGTAATTAAATATTTAATTTGTTTTCCCTAAACAGTGTAAAATTTTGGGGAAAAAAATTCACGAACATTAATTGTCTCGCACAACGAGTCTGTCTGCAAAATGTCAGCTCGATTGGATCACGGGAAGTGGGTTAAAAAACGACCGAAAGATTTGCACGGTCGTAAGCAAGCAAGCACGCAAGCACGCAAGCAAGCAAGCATGCGAATTTAATATAAAGGATTTAAAAAGAGATCCCCCGTATAGCCTGAACAGACTCCACAATAGAGGTTTTTATTACACTCTTTTATTTAACTCACTCTGTCTGTTGTTGTCGTCGTTGTTGTATCCTCAAATCTTGCAACTTAATTTGAACCCACTTCCCAATGTGGTATCGACTGCAAACTTGGTATACTAATGTCATACCGATGACAATACTATATTCTATCAAAAAAAGTAACAGTAATTTTTATATGTTATGTTTCGACTTGGGTCTAATTGTCCACGCTCAACTCACGTTAGCTGTAAATCACCAAGGCCTCTTACGTCATGGCAAGCCTCGGGGCCAATTCCTGGAGTCGTGGAGTTCTGCCATTACGAGTAGGGTACATTTCATTAAAGCGTGTTTACAAAAAAATATTTTTAAATATTACATATTTTGGGTTAGATCGCGTAAATATAATAAATGTGTCGTCAAAACCCGCCACCACCCGACACAGCGAACTAGTAAGAGTTGTCACGTAAACAGAACGTGGCCAATTCGTCACTAGTACAGCACTAACCGGCAGAGGTGGGACAAAGTCATTGTTATGCAAGTCCAAGTCGAGTCTCAAGTCATCAAATTCATGACTCGAGTCTGACTCGAGTCCAAGTCACATGACTCGAGTCCACACCTCAGAGGTGGGACAAAGTCATTGTTATGCAAGTCCAAGTCGAGTCTCAAGTCATCAAATTCATGACTCGAGTCTGACTCGAGTCCAAGTCACATGACTCGAGTCCACACCTCTGCTAACCGGTGTGTTGGAGAGCCAAGCCACAGCATTTACAATCCCCTGAACAGTCTGTAGGGGCAAGTGCTGTTAGCGAGTAGCACCTATGAAGGCCAGAACGGCACACGAGGGGGTGGGTGGCCAGCACCACGCCCGGCCCTCTTTGTCTCCCTGGTAGCGATGTTGTTACGCACCGCACCAGGCATTCATTTGAGGTTGAGTCGACCTAGGGAAGGCCCAGGACCGGTTCAGATAATCGTCACTAGTGTTGGTCGTGAGCGGGAAACGAACTCGGGGCGCCGGGTTCGTAGCGCAGCGTAGCGCTAACCACTGCACCGCACACTGACACACACTGAAACACACACACTGACACACTGAAACACACACACTGACACACACACTGACACACTTACACTGATACACACACTGACACACACACTGACACACACACACTGACACACACACACATTGGTTCAACAGCAGCAACGCTCTGGACCGGTTTCGACATTGGGGTTTCTCATCAGCAGAGCCGCGCTTGCTTGAACAATTGCTTGCTGGTGAGCTGCAGGATGATCGCTGTGTGTGTTCGATGTGGGTCCTGGCCGATGAGTGGCTCTGGACATCGGTTCAGAGGTTTGTATTTAAACCCGCGGGTTCTGAAGGTAATTAGGTCGAGAGCTTTGGATCGATGGTGACGATGGTGGTTGTATGGTGGAGGTGAGGATAGGTGGACAATGGTGGGTGGGGGTGGTGGTGGTGGTGGAAGTGAGGATAGGTGGGTGATGGTGGGTGGGGTGGACGATGGTGGGTGGCACGTGGTGATGGAGGAGGGTGACGCGTGGTGGTGGTGGTGGTGGAGGAGGGTGACGCGTGGTGGTGGAGGAGGGTGACGCGTGGTGGTGGTGGAGGTGACGTGTGGTGGTGGTGGAGGTGACACGTGGTGGTGGTGGTGGTGGAGGTGACACGTGGTGGTGGTGGTGGTGGAGGTGACGCGTGGTGGTGGTGGAGGTGACGCGTGGTGGTGGTGGTGATGTGTGGTGGTGGTGGTGGTGGTGGTGGTGGAGGTGACGCGTGGTGGTAGAGGGTGGAGGTGACACGTGGTGGAGGTGACACGTGGTGGTGGTGGAGGTGACGCGTGGTGGTAGAGGGTGGAGGTGACACGTGGTGGAGGTGACACGTGGTGGTGGTGCAGGTGACGCGTGGTGGTGGAGGGTGGAGGTGACACGTGGTGGAGGTGACACGTGGTGGTGGTGGTGGAGGTGACGCGTGGTGGTGGTGGTGGTGGTGGAGGGTGATGTGTGGTTGTGGTGGTGGTTGTGGTGAAGGTGACGCTACCGCGCCGTGTCAGGTGGAGTTTGTCGTCGCGACCTCACGGGGGGGGGGGGGGGAGCGGCAGCAGCAGCAGCAGCAGCAGGAGGAGGAGGAGGGAACTCTACGGGATCGATGTCGTTGTCCTGATCGATTCCCTCGCCGCCCTCGACTCAACCCGCGGCTCCTGCCGCCGCTGCTGCTGCTGCCACGGGTATCGATCACACGCGGGGCGGATTAAGCGACTTTAACCACGGGGGTTGAGGTGTGTGGGGGGGGGGGAAGAGACGCGCTAAGCCATTACTGCTGAATCGACACTTCTGGCTCCTGCTGCGTCATCGTCGGGGTGGTCGCTCGCTCTCCTCTGCTGCCCCCACAGTCTGGGACTCTCTCTCTCTCGTGGTCACCCTCCCCTCCCTCTCCCCTCCCTCTCCCCCCTCCCTCACCTCGTTCATCGCCTCCCTCCCTCCCTCCTTCTCTCTCTCTCCACCTCTCTCTCTTTTTTTTCGGAATTAGTTTCGTTCATTTGAGATCGAGAGAGCACAATGAGGCAAAGCTAAAAGTGCCGCAACCCGCGTAGCCTCACCAGGCTGTCGGGGCAAGTGCTGCGGTCAGCCATTTTCACGTCACAGTGACTGACGTTTCAGTGACGTTACAGCCGCACGTGGAACCCCCACCCCATCTTCACTCTCACACGACTCTCAGTCTCTCGCCCTCCCTTTCATCGCTTCTCTCCGTCTCCCTCTCTCATCTCGCCTCCACGCCGAGAGATGTTGACGGTGATGATGGCTATGCTGTGTTGATGATGGCTACAGCGATAATGATGGTGGTGGTGATGTTGATGATGGCTGCCGCGATGATGATGGTGGTGGTGGAGCTGAAGGTGGTGGTGGCGGTGATGATGATGATGGTAATGATGATGGTGGTGATGATAATGGCGATAATGATGATGGTAATGTTGATGATGCCTATGGCGATAATGATAATGGTGGAGATGATGGTGATGATGGTGATGATGGTGATGGTAGTGATGACGACGATGGCGATGATGGTGGTGATGGTGGTAATGATAACGATGGTGGTGATGATGACGATGATGGTAGTGATGGTGGTGATGATGACGATGATGGTGATGATGACGATGATGGTGATGATGACGACGATGATGGTAGTGATGGTGGTGATGATGACGATAGTGGTGATGATGACGATGGTGGTGATGATGACGATGGTGGTGATGATGACGATGGTGATGATGATGACGATGATGATGGTGGTGATGATGACGATGGTGGTGATGATGACGATGGTGGTGATGATGACGATGGTGATGATGATGACGATGATGATGGTGGTGATGATGACGATGGTGGTGACGATAACGATCGTGGTGACGATGACGATGATGGTGATGATGATGACGACGACGACGACCATGATGATGTTGCATTAGTTCGCTTCCCCTCGGGCTCGCTACGAGCGACACGGGGATTGACACGTGGTCACGGGGGGATTGTCACGTGGACACGGGGATTGTCACGTGGTCACACGCGGATTGTCATGTGAACACGGGGATTGTCACGTGGACACGCGGATTGACATGTGAACACGGGGATTGTCACGTGGTCACGCGAGTTGTCACGTGGTCACACGGGGATTGTCACGTGGTCACACGGGGATTGTCACGTGGCCACACGGGGATTGTCACGTGGTCACACGGGGATTGTCACGTGGACACGCGGATTTTCACGTGGACACGCGGATTGTTACGTGGTCACGGGGATTGTCACGTGAACACGTGGGTTGACACGTGGTCACACAGGGATTGTCACGTGGACACGCGGATTGTCACGTGGCCACGTGGGTTGTGACACGTAAACACGTTGGGTTGACACGTGGTCACACGGGGATTGTCACGTGAACACGCGAATTGTCACGTGGTCACACGGGGTTTGTCACGTGAACACGCGGATTGACACGTGAACACGTGGATTGACACGTGGTCACACGCGGATTGTCACGTGGACACGCGCGTTATACCCCGTTCCGCGCACGTGACGACACGGCTGTCTGAGCATGGGGCCGAAAGTCCCTGGGCATCACGCGGCCAACAACAAACGTCCCCATCGAAGTTGCAGCGAAGAAGAAGAGTTGTCAACACGATCCTTGAGTTGAGCAAGGTTATTGTGACCTTTGGGGGGAGGGGAAGAGACGATGATGACGATGATAACGATGGTGATGACGATGATGACAATGATGACGATGATGACGATATTGATGGTGGTGATGATGACGATATTGATGGTGATGATGGTGGTGATGGGGCGGATGGAGTTCTAGAGCGGAGTAGTGTAATGGAGGAAGCAGAGAGAGCAGTGAGGTGACCTGAAGTGTGGTGGGTGAGTGGTTGGGTGGCCAATGGTTCTCATCCAGTCCATCGATGCCCTATGAAGAAGCGCCACTGCACAAAACGTCGCCGATTATATTTGTATCTGTTTCCTCTTTATCTTCTTGGTTCTTTCGGTAAAATCACGTAGAAGGGAAGTAATAAAATAATAAAAATAAAACATGATAAAATAATGTTTTATTTTTATTTTTTATTATTTTATTACTTCCCTTCTACGTGACTTTACCGAAAGAACCAAGAAGATGAATCCCTGCAGTCACGAAAGCTTTAAATCGAAAAAAATGTTTCCTCTTCACTTCCACGCATACGCGCGGTGTTGTCACTGGCACAGGTCAGTTTTAGTTAAGTTTGAAGTGACCCTGTGATCCGAGACGCTCTGAAGTCGGGTTTCATCAACACAAAAAACACAACACAGCCACTCCACCGACAAACGCAATAAAGACAAAGTAAAATAAATCAATGATGAACAAAGAACGGATAAGATACATAAAAAAAAGAAATGCTTAGCAAATTGTAATCGCAATATCCCAAAAAATGGCTTCAAAAAATAAGAACAATTAAGTTAAATATAGATTATAATCAAATACCACGCCGTATGTAAAAAAACTAAACACTAATTTAAATCTGCACAGTAATTATAATGCCGTTTCTGCCTCAAACACGATGGAATTGTAGAGCGGATTAAAAAAAAAAACTCGTGTTAAACAACGCACGCAAAAAGTGATCTCTTCCAGACGAATACTATTTACCACCTCGTCCAATTATTTATACGTTGGCAGCTGACCAACTTTCGTGGCAATATTGTTCCAGAGACAGGGGCCAGACACCGAGTGTGTTGGGTGGTGGTGGTGGTTGTTGTTGTTGTGCCCGTTGCGTTTCGTGCGCGGCTGCCGACGCTGCAGCATCGGCAGCAGCAGCAGCAGCGTTGGCAAATCCCTCATCCGCTTGTGATGTCTGGACGTGATGACAGGCGATGGGTGGCTGACGGGTGATGGTTGATGGGCCAGGGACGAGGAGCGGGGGGGGGTGAGGTAAGGGAGGTGAGGGAGGTGTGGAAAGCGCTGAGATGTTAGGGGGGGGGGAGGTGAGCTGATGGTGAGCTGATGGTGAGCTGATGGTGAGCTGATGGTGAGCTGATGGTGAGCTGATGGTGAGCTGATGGTGAGCTGATGGTGAGCTGATGGTGAGCATGGGGGAAGCGGCAGTGATGCACGTGGCTGAGTGAAGCTCAGTGCGCGCGCGGGGAACTATGGGTGAGGCGGTGTGGAGCAGAATCGAAAATCTGAATTTGTATTCATGAGCGGAGGAATCCGATGGGCTATGAAGCAACTTTTTTTTGTTTCACAGATGCCCAGTTGGGGCACGGGGTAAGAACGTTCCAACAATGAGCGATACGAAAAAAAAAACACGATAGGAGTTCAAAGTACATGAAAGATAAGCGAGGCACCCAAACAAGATAGAAATGAAACACTAAACCATCCCCATCCTAGGAGGCAAAGCCTGCTGAGGTATTATCTTATTGTTTAGAAGCGACATATGCACACAAATGATAGCTCAACAAAGTGGCGTCTGATTTGGACGTTTATAGCAGCAAAATCATATAAATAGTTTAAATGCAGTGATGGGCGAACCGGCGAGGTGTGAGTGTGACGGAGTGTGCATGAGTGTGAAAGTGTGAGTGTGTGTGTTTATACGGTCAGTCCTCGAGCCCGCATGCCCAGCCACCGCATGCCTAAACAGCTTTTGTTCGGCCGGATCGAGGGGGCTAAACGGGCACGGCACGGGCTGGAGTAGAGATGGAGTGATGTGGTACAGGAGGACGTGGAGCTGAGTGGACTTGCTGATGACTGGTACCAGCGGTGTCAAGATCGGCCTCTGTGGAGGAGGCTCGTGAAGGACGCTGCTGGGCAGTTGGAGGCAGTCGCCATCCAACAACAATCGAGGACAGATCAACAACGCTCACAACAACGAGCGAAGCGCCGGGCAGATAAATTACAGTAACCCATGGCACCTGCAGGGTCTGTCCCTTGACATCCTCCTGTTAGCGAGCCTTCGACACTTCGCATGGCCTCAAAGTGCACCTAGCCTGGTTCAGGCGAATGGCGGCTATTGGTATTGGCATAGGGTGAGTGTGAATTCTTGAATAAGTCTGTGCGGTGTGAGAATAAATGTGAGAGTGTGAGCGTGTATAAGTGTAGGTGCTCGCTAACAGCACTTGCTCCTAGGAGTCTGTTAAGGCTATACGGGGGTCTTTGTCTTTGTGTATAAGTGTGTACCTTGGGGGACCCTTTGTCTGTGTGCGTGTGGCGAGCGGTGGCGCAGTGGTTAGCGCGTTGCGAACACGACGATTCGAGTTCGATTCCCGCTCACGGCCACCAACACCAAGTGACTATTATCGAGACCGTTCCCGGGTCTCCCCTAGGTCGACTCAGCCGTAACATTAGCAACCGGGTGCGGTGCGTAAACGTCACCGCTGGGAAAGACAAAGGCGGCCGGGCGTGGTGCTCGCTCTTCAGCACTTTCACCCTCCTCCCCCCCCCCAAATCGATCTTCGTGTTTAAGGCTATACGGGGGACTTTTGTCTGTTGTGTGTGTGGGGAGCGGTGGTGCAGCGGTTAGCGCCGCGCTACGAACCCGGCGATTCGAGTTCGTTTCCCGCTCACGGCCAACACCCGCTGACGATTATCTGAACCGGTCATGGGCCTCCCCTAGGTCGACTCGGCCTCAAACGAGTACCTCGTGCGATGTGGAGCAAACATCGCGACTTTGGAAGACAAAGGCGGTCGGCGGTAGTGCTGGCCACCCACCCCCTCGTGTGCCACCGTGCCGGCCTTCATAGGTGCTGCTACTCGCTAACAGCACCTATGAAGGCTATACGTGGTTGGGGGGGGATCTTTGTGTCTTTGTATCTACGTGTGTGCGTGTGTGTGCACGTTTGTGTGTGCGCGTGTGTGTGTGCACGTGTGTGTGTGCACGTGTGTACGTGTGTACGTGCTTGTGTACGTGCGTGTACATGTGTGTTGGTATGCGCGTGTGTGCGCACGTGTGCACGTGTGTACGTGCGTATGCACGTGTGTACGTGCTTGTGTATGTGCGTGTGCACGTGTATGTGCGCACGTGTGTGTGTGCGTTCGTGTGTGTGTGCGCGTGTGTGTGTGCGCGTGCGTGTGTGTGCGCGTGTGTGTGCGCGTGCGTGTGTGTGCGCGTGCGTGCGCGTGCGTGCGTGTATGTGTGCGTGTATGTGTGCGTGTGTGTGTGCGCGTGTGTGTGCGCGTGCGTGTGCGTGCGTGTGTGTGCGTGTGTGCGTGTGTGCGCGTGTGTGTGCGTGTGTGTGTGCGTGTGTGGAGCAATTTCCCATCCCAAGGCCGACTCGTGAATAACAAAAAGAAATATCCCCGTGCCGCCGATGCCTCTCCGCGTCCTTCCCCACATCGCTGCCGTTTGGTCGTTTAACGATATCGGGGTCGGCGGGGGGGGTGTCAGAGGCGGTGTTGTTGTAAATGTCATAAAACAACACACCGCCCACCCCCCAACGTTCTCCACCTCTGGCGGTGTGAGAAGGAGGAGGGGGGGGAGGAGCGCAGATTGGGGCCGATCGGTGTAGATAATTGAGTAACGAGTTGGTGTGGTTTGTTGGAGTCGTGGCAGGAGGAGAGAGAGAGGGAGGGGGGTGAACTTTGTAGATGTCGCGCGGGGCAGGTCGTCGTGGGTTTTGCTTTTATTGCGGAGCGCGTGAGTCCGTGTTGAGAGTGCGAGGGGGAGAGAGTGAGTGTGTGTGTGAGTGTGTGACTGTGAGTGAATGTGTGTGTGAGTAAGTGTGAGTGGGTGTCTGTGTGCGTGTGAGTGTGTGTGACTGTGAGTGAATGTGTGTGTGAGTAAGTGTGTCTGTGTGAGTGTGTGAGTGAGTGTGTGAGTGGGTGTGTATGCGTGTGAGTGTCTGTGTGAGTGTGTCTGTGTGAGTGTGTGTGTGAGTGGGTGTCTGTGTGCGTGTAAGTGGGTAGGTGTGAGTGGGTGTGAGTGGGTGTCTGTGTGTGTGTCTGTGTCAGTGTGTGGGTGTCTGTGTGCGTGTGTGAGTGGGTGGGTGTGAGTGTGTGAGCGAGTGGGTGTGTGTGTGAGTGGGTGGGTGTGGCTGTGAGTGGGTGTGTGTGTGAGTGTGTGAGTGAGTGGGTGTCTGTGTGAGTGTGTGAGTGAGTGGGTGTCTGTGTGAGTGTGTGAGTGGGTGTCTGTGTGAGTGAGTGGGTGTGTGTGAGTGTGTGAGTGGGTGGGTGTGTTTGTGTTCAGGCTATCTATAGAGCGTGTGAGCGACCTTTTATATACGTGTACGAAACCGACCAAGCAACTACTTTTCCCAGCCACGGCTAACGTCAGTGGCAACGTGTGTGACATGAGAAACGACCTCGGGCCAGCCCTAGGTCAACTCAGCCTTAAATGAGTACGGTGTGAAGTCGCTAGGAGAGACAAAGACGGCCGGGCGTGGTCTGGCCACCCACCCCCTCGTGCGCAGTTCCTGCCTTAATAGATGCTCGCTAACAGCACGTGTGCCCGTGCGATGTCTCTCCGTATACACAAAGACAAAGATCCTCCGTATAGCCTTAACATACTGTTGGGGCAAGTGCTGTTAGCGAGTGGCACCTGTGAAGGCCGGCACGGCACACGAGGGGGTGGGTGGCCAGCACCACGCCCGGCCGTCTTTGTCTCTCCCAGCGACTTAACACTGTTCTCATTTGAGGCTGAGTCGACCTAGGGGAGGCCCGGGACCGGTTCAGATAATCGCGGGAATCGAACTCGGGGTCGCCGGGTTCTTAGCGCAGCGCCGCTAATCACGACACATCCGTTCCCCGCGACTTGTACACACACACACACAGAGATTATACAAGTGCGCTCGTTGTTAAAACATATAATTGAACATTATTTAACTGATGCTCGTTTAATTACTCGACGCGTTTCGTAACCCCCCCCCCTCTGCCACACCCCCCCACCCCCACCATTGGTATGCTAATTATATACAAATCGCGTAATTTGCTGCCAGCGGAACACGATGCGCGGGTGATGCGCGCGAGCGGTTCACGCGCCGGGCGGGGGGGGGGGGGCCCGGCGGGTGTCGCGCGCGCGGGTGTCGCGCGCGCCCCGTGTAGAGCGTCGCCCGCGAGCGTCGTCGCGACGGTTGAACCCGCGATGAAGCCCCCTCGCACAGAGAGAGGGACACAGAGAGAGAGACAGAGAGAGACACAGAGAGATACACAGAGAGATACACAGATAGACACAGAGAGAGATACACATAGAGACACAGAGAGAGATACAGAGATACACATAGAGACACAGAGAGAGAGATACAGATATACACATAGAGACACAGAGAGAGAGATGCACAGAGAGAGAGAGATGCACAGAGAGAGATACACAGAGAGAGATGCACAGAGAGAGAGAGACAAAGAGATACACACAGAGAGAGATACACAGAGAGAGATGCACAGAGAGAAAGAGAGAGACACAGAGAGAGACACAGAGAGAGAGACACACAGAGAGAGATGCACAGAGAGAGAGAGAGAGAAAGACACAGAGAGAGACACACAGAGAGAGAGAGAGAAGTACAGAGAGATACACAGAGATAGAGAGACACAGAGAGAGTGAGAGAGAGACAAAGAGATACACACAGAGGGAGAGACACAGAGAGAGAGACATAGAGTTTCGCGGGCACGTGTTCAGGGAGGGTCCAAGCTCCTCGTTGTCGCAGCAGCAGCAGCAGGGGCAAGCAGGGGCAGCCCGAGACGAGCTGTTGCCAGCAGCTGGCTGGCAGCTAACTCCCTAACCCCCTAACTTCTAAACCCCTAACCTCTAACCCCCTAACCCCATAACCTCTAAACCCTAACCTCTAAACCCCTAACCTCCAAACCCCTAACCTCCAAACCCTTAACCCCCTGACATCTAACCATAACCTCCTAACCTCTAACCCCCTAACTCCCTATCCCTAACCTCTAACCTCTAACCCCTAACCCCCTAACATCTAACCCCAACCCCCTAACATCTAACCCCCTAACCTCTAACTCTAACCCCTAGCCTCTAACCCCCTAACATCTAACCCCAACCCCCTAACATCTAACCCCCTAACCCTAACCCCCTAACCTCTAACCCCCTAACCTCTAACCCCCTATCCTCTAACCCCTAGCCTCTAACCCCCTAACATTTAACCCCCTAGCCTCTAACTCTAACCCCCTAACCTCTAACCCCCTATCCTCTAACCCCTAGCCTCTAACCCCCTAACATCTAACTCCAACCCCCTAACATCTCACCCCCTAACCTCTAACTCTAACCCCCTAACATCTAACCCCAACCCCCTAACCTCTAACTCTAACCCCCTAACCTCTAACCCCACCCATGCAATCGGCGCCCCAAACCCCAAGGGCAGGTCTAGGCTGAGGTTTTTTTTTTTTGTAAACTTGGAAATATTTAGCCCCGATTTTACATTCAACGTTTTTATGTCAGCGTTTTTCTTTTTCTTAAATCAGAGGCACAATCATTCGGTCTGTCCGCCCGGGCGGTCTTCTGTCCAACCAATGCACGCTCAGAAATGTTAAGGTAGGTAATTACAATTCATATTCCCTCTGTACGCGCACGGGGAATTGAAATAATGACATCTGCGTGATCTCATTTGTATTTTCTTCTTCGAAATTAGCGCTCCCCCCCCCCCCCCACTTAACTTGGCGCCCTGGGCGATTGCCAAAGTTTGTCTCTATGGACCTGCCACTCCTGAGCAGCAGCGAGAGCGCTGGGGGGGGAGGCGATGTTGGTGCTGCTGCTGTCTGTCTGTACGATCCCAATTGAGTGATTTGAGAGTAAGTGTTTGCTAGAATTACTCTTTGGTTCTTTCGGTAAAAGTCACGTAGGTATAAAATAAAATAAATTAATCTTCTTGGTTCTTTCGGTAAAGTCACGTAGAAGGGAAGTAATAAAATAACAAAAATAAAACATAGCACAATTATTTTATTATTTCATTGTATTTATTTATTTTATTATGTTTTATTTTTATTATTTTACTATTTCCCTTCTACGTGACTTTACCGAAAGAACCAAGAAGATGAATCCCTGCAGTCACGAAAGCTTTAAATCGAAAAGAAATTTAATTAAATCACATGATTTAATTGTGATTTAATTACATTTCTATTATTTTCTTTGAAACCGACGTGACTTTACCGAAAGTCACGAAAACTTCAAATCTAGATTTGTTAGAAATGTCGCCAATGTGGTTTTAGTCATGGTACTTCCCTTGCCAGTAACAACATATAAGAACAGAAAGGGTAAAACCTATTCTTATGTTTTGATGCTGGCACGGGAGATCCCATGATGTAGCTGCTGACCCTGAGCTCTCAATGCCCTTATCATGGCACTGTCCCTGTGATGTTCGTCCTCTGGTCTAACGCTGTTAGTGAGACCAGCCTCTAAAGAAAGTTTTCTCTGCTGTGGACCAATCAGTTTCAAAGACAATGCACCATATACTACCAGAGCACGTGTTTTTTTCTATTGCATGTTCACCACAAGTATATGTGATAAATGCAGACAGGATTCCTTGCAAACGGTTACTGTTTGGTGTTTTACCATCTTAACACAACTGTTTTATTATGTCCTGAAAGGGTCAACCCTATCCTCATACAATGTGTACCAGTTGGAGCAATCTCGTTGTTTTTGCTATGGAAGGAAACCTGAGAAACCGGGGGTTGGGAGAACGACCCAATCATTCACACTGTGCGGAAACAAAGACAAAGATCCCCCGTGTAGCCCTATCACACTGTTGGGGCAAGTGGCTGTTAGCGAGTAGCACCTATGAAGGCCGGCACGGCAGGCGCACTAAGGGGTGGTTGGCCAGCACCACGCCCGGCCGCCTTTGTCTCCCTCGTGGCGATGTTTACTACACCGCACCAGGTACTCATTTGAGGCTGAGTCGACCCTTGGGGAGGCCCAGGAACGGTTCAGATAATCGTCACTGGGTGTTGGCCGTGAGCGGGAATCGAACTCGGGTCGACAGGTTCGTAGCGCAGCGTAGCGCTAACCGCTACACCGCCGCTCACACACACACCCAGAACAGGGAGAGAATAAACGGTTGCCTTTCATCGTTGAGATGTTCGCTCAATACCAGTTCTGCTGGATTTGTGGGTTTAGCTATGGGAGGAAACCCCGAACAGGAGGGGGGAGAACACGCGAACTACACGCACAGAAAGCTGCCCGAGTCCGGAATCGAACTGAGCCTCACCCGTTACTGTAACAACGACGACCGCGACGATTGCTGCTACCGGCGGGCAGAGTTTGTTTGCACGCAACGCTGGCCACTGACGAGGCGTGCCGACGGGCGAAACCGCTCCAGGGATCGCTCGCTCGGAACGACGATCGCTGCTTCATCCGCTCGGCGTGGGATGCGCCGTGGAAAGGCAGCATGGGGAGATCTGCTTAGCGCTGCTGATGCTGCTGATGCTGCTGATTTTGATGATGGTGATGATGATGGTGATAATGCTGCTGATGGTGATGATGGTGATGATGCTGCTGATGGTGATGATGGTGATGATGGTGATGATGGTGCTGATGGTGATGATGCTGCTGATGGTGATGATGGTGATGATGGTGATGATGGTGCTGATGGTGATGATGGTGATGATGGTGATGATGGTGCTTAGCGCTCCTGATGCTGCTGATGGTGATGATGGTGATGATGCTGCTGATGGTGATGATGGTGATGATGGTGATGATGCTGCTTAGCGCTGCTGATGCTGCTGATGGTGGTGATGATGGTGATGATGATGCTGCTGATGGTGATGATGCTGCTGATGGTGATGGTGGTGATGATGGTGATGATGCTGCTGATGGTGATGATGCTGCTGATGCTGCTGATGGTGATGATGGTGATGATGCTGCTTAGCGCTGCTGATGCTGCTGATGCTGCTGATGCTGATGATGGTGATGATGCTGATGATTGCGACTGTTGTCGATGATAGGTGAACCGCGGCAGCACTTGCCCCAAACGGAGCGCGAAGGCTATAACGGCGTGACGGGGGTGGCCGCTTTGTCTTTGCAGTGTGCGTGGGTACGGAGAACCTCTTCAGCACGCTGGCTACGCCCGAGCTGCAGTTCCAGGCGCTGCGCAAGACGTACGAGAAGTGCGAGGTGGTGCTGGGGAACCTGGAGGTCACCAACATCGCTCGCCACCAGAACATATCCTTCCTCAAGGTGCGGGGACCCTACTCACTCGCGCACTCGCTCGCTCACTCGCGCGCTCGCTCGCTCACACTCGCTCACTCACTCGCTCACTCACGCGCTCGCTCACTCTCGCTCGCTCGCTCATTCTCGCTCACTCACTCGCTCGCTCGCTCACTCGCTCACTCATTCTCGCTCACACTCGCTCAGGCTCGCTCACACTCGCTCGCTCGCTCACTCACGCTCGCTCATTCTCGCTCACTCGCTCATTCTCGCTCGCTCGCTCACGCACGCTCACTCGCTCACTCACGCTCGCTCATTCTCGCTCACTCGCTCATTCTCACTCGCTCGCTCACGCACGCTCACTCGCTCACTCACGCTCGCTCACACTCGCTCACTCACTCTCGCTCACTCACTCTCGCTCACGCTCACTCACGCACGCTCACTCGCTCACTCACTCTCGCTCACTCACTCTCGCTCACTCGCTCACTCACTCTCGCTCACTCACTGACACTTGCTCACTTAAACTCGTTCACTTTCACTCACACTCGCTCACACACGGCCATCACACTCGCTCATTCACACACTCGCTCACTCACACTCGCTCACTCACACTCGCTCATTCACACTCGCTCGCACACTCCATCACACTCGCTCATTCACACACTCACTCACACACACTCACTCACACTCGCTCACTCACACTCGCTCGCACACACTCACTCGCGCTCGCTCGCTCGCTCACACTCGCTCACTCATTCTCGCTCACTCACTCGCTCACTCGCGCGCACGCGCTCACTCTCGCTCACTCACTCGCTCACTCAGGCTCGCTCACACTCACACGCTCACTCACACTCGTTCGCTATCACTCACACTCGCGTCGCTAACACTCGCTCACTCACTCACACTCGCTTATTCACACACTCACACTCACTCACTCACACTCGTTCACTATCACTCACACTCGCTCACTCACACTCGCTCACTCACTTTCGCTCACTCACACACTCACTCACACTCACTCACTATTACTCACACGCTCACTCACACTCCCTCACTCACTGACACTTGCTCACTCACACTCGCTCGCTCACTCACTCACTCTCACTCACTCACTCTCGACTCACTCACTCTCGCTCGCTCACACTCCCTCACTCACACACTCACACACTCGCCGGCGTGACACCGAACTCACAGAAACAACCGAGTAGAAGTCGGCACAACAACAGCAGCGTTACGAAAACCGGCTGGGATTGAGTGCCCAGACCTCATCGACGAGAACTCAAATAAAAAAACTCAAATAAAAAAAACCTAACATACAAGGGTGCCACACTCCGAGAGTGGGACAGCAGATTCCTTGACAACCCCCAGGGAAGGCACCAGCCAGTCGCAGGAGCATCACTCAGCCCCCCCCCTTCTCCCGGGGGCTCGCACCCCCAACTCCCCCCCCCCTCCCGGGGGCTCGCACCCCCAACTCTTCCTCCCTCCCTCCCCCCCGAGGGCTCGGACCCCCAACTCCTCCTCCCCCCCCCACTTCTTCCGGGGGCTCGGACCCCCATCTCCTCCTACCACCCCCCCCCCCCCCCCCGGGCTGGGACGCCACCGGCACGGAAATGGGAGGGTGATTTTTGACTCCTTCATTTGACTCCTTCACTTGACTCCTTCACTTGACTCCTTCACTTTACTCAACAAGCAACTCCCTCTCCTCTCCCCCTCCCTCCCTCTCCCTCCCTCTTCCTCCCTCACCCCCTCTCCCTCCCTCCACCTCTCTCCCCTCCCAACCTCTCTCTCTCGCACTCCCGTCGTAGCATCTGGCGCAGAATTCTGAACTCTGATCTGTGTGGGAGGGGGGTGGGAGGTGGGGAGAGAGAGATGCGGAGAGAAAAGGTTTGGAGGTTGAGATAGGTGAGGGGGAAGGGTGGGAGGGAAGGGGGGGGGAAGGAGGAAATCTTTGAAAATAACAGCTGATCGAGACTGACCTCCAAGCGAAAAGCATGCCCTCTATTTGTACCGCGTGTGTGTGCGCGTGTGTGCGCGCGTGTGTGTCTGCGTGTATGTGTGTCTGCGCGTGTATGTGTGTCTGCGCGTGTATGTATATACGTAGTTTGGAGCGGTGGTGTAGCGGTTAGCGCGCTGCGCTGCGAGTCTGGCCACCCGAGTTCGATTCCCGCTCACGGCCAACACCAGTGACGATTATCTGAACCGGTCCTGGGCCTCCCATAGGTCGATGTGTAAACATCGCCACTGGGGAGACAAAGGCGGTCGGGCGTGGTGCTGGCCACCCACCCCCTCGTGTACCGTGCCGGCCTTCATAGGCGCTCGCTAACAGCACTTGCCCCTACAGTCTGCTAAGGCTATAGGGGGGATCTTTGTCTTTTGGAGAGGCTTACGGAAACATAGTGTGGTTTCAGGCCAGGGCGGTCCTGCACAGATGCCATATTCACCGTCTGTCTGCTACAGCAGAGGTGTTGGGGATTACAAAAGGACCTACATCTCAGCTTTATTGACCTGGTCAAGGCCAATAATAGCATCAATAGGCCAGGGCACTGGGTTGTTCTTCGTGCTTTCGAGGTCCCTGACCTACTGCTCGCAATCATTAAGGACCGTCATGATGGTGAGCAGGCCCGGGTAAAACTGCGTAGCCCCGAGTTAGAGCCGTTCCCTGTTCACTTTACGATGCGACAGGGATGTCCTCTGGATCCTACATTATGTAACATATTTGTCCACGTAGTTCCAGACGCTGACCATTGAAATATAATACATCTGGTACAGATATAATGGGAGACTGATCGATGGCCTAGTGCTGTCGAAGGATGGCTCTCTATTGGTCAACCATGTTAGTTATGCTAACGTGGTTACTGCTCACGCTGAGAAGGAGTTGGAGGCAATACTGCAGAACCTGGAGCGCGCTACTAAGAGGTGTGGGGCCTTACCATCAACCTCATTTTATGTGATCAAATACTCCACCCCCCTCTTCACTCCCCATGAGTGGTGGGGCAGTTGCGGACAGAGTGGAGAAGTTTCTGTACCTGGGCAGTGTGCTTATGACCAGCACCGGTGTTTGGCAGTGGAGGTCTCACTCCGAATCAGCCAAGCGGCATCATCTTTCGCCAGCTGTATGCAAGCGACCAGGCCTGTGGCTCCACACGAAGCTCCGAGTCGTCTCAGCCACAGTCATGCCAGTGCCGAATGAAGCTAGTTGCGGAGCCAGTAGCATGTGATGTTACAAAGGGGCCCTAAAAAAACACATAAATATTAAAACACATACATTTTAACTTGCACAGTAAAGTAATTGGATTTTTTCAATTGCTATGCAGCCAGATAATAGGAAAAATCGCTAACCTTAAACACCCAGTCGTTCGTAGAAGTTGAAGGCGGTGTAGTACTATAGTAATAGAGCAAGTGCAGAATCACTGAACCGAAATTGATAGCTTGAAAGCATTTAGCGCGGGGCCCTTGAAAATGTGGGGCCCATAGCATATGTCGCTGCTTTTTCTACTCGGATAATCCGGCACTGGAAGGCAGTATGGTACTATAGTAATAGAGCAAGTGCAAAATCACTGAATCGAAATTGATAGCTTGAAAACATTCAGCGCGGGCCCCTTGAAAGTGCGGTGCCCATAACATATGTAGTAGTAGCTACTACTACATATGTAGTAGTAGCTACTACTACATATGTAGAAGTAGCTACTACTACATATGTAGTACTACTACTCTGATAATCCGGCACTAAGTCACGCGCATCTCCCTTCGCTTGCGGAGCGTGCCGGGATCACATCGGAGGAACGGGTTTGAAGCATTCAGACCGGGCCCTGCCTACGATCCACCCTGGGCTCAGCCAGGCGAGACCGCGTGCCGTGGCCTCACACAGCCCTCCTACAGATCTCCTACAGATCTGGACCCCACGCAACCCGTGGTCCGGGAGCTCTGACCGGAGGCGAGGCTGCGTCGGCTGGGTCGTGGAGCCCGCGTGCACAAACACGGCTTGCCCCAAGCGGCGTCTTTCTGGCCGCTTAAAGGCCCCCCCCCCCCCTTCTATACAGCCCCCCCTCTATCAGAGCCCCCCCCCCTCCCTCTATCAGAGCCCCTGGCAACATGCGTCGGCCTGCTGACGTCACCCGCCATTGAGTGGCGAGCGGTGACGTCAGTTGTCGTTGGTGTGAGTGAGGGGGTGGTGAGTGTGGTGAGTGAGTGTGGTGAGTGAGAGTGTGGTGAAGTGTGTGGTGAGTGTGTGGTATGTGTGGTGAGTGAGGGGGTGGTGAGTGTGGTGAGTGTGGTGAGTGAGTGTGTGGTGAGTGAGTGTGTGGTGAGTGAGTATGTGGTGAGTGTGGTGAGTGAGTGTGTGGTGAGTGAGGGGGTGCGTGAGTGTGGTGAGTGTGGTGAGTGAGTTTGTGGTGAGTGAGTGCGTGGTGAGTGAGTGTGTGGTGAGAGTGTGGTGAGTGAGTGTGTGGTGAGTGAGTGCGTGGTGAGTGAGTGTGTGGTGAGTGTGGTGCGTGAGAATGTGGTGAGTGAGTGTGTGGTGAGAGTGTGGTGAGTGAGTGGTGAGTGTGTGGTGAGTGAGTGTGTGGTCAGTGAGAGTGTGTGGTGAGGGGGTGCGTGAGTGTGGTGAGTGTGGTGAGTGAGTGTGTGAGTCAGTGTGTGGTGAGTGTGTGGTGAGTGAGTGTGTGGTGAGTGTTTGGTGGGGGAGCGGTGGCGCAGTGGTTAGCAGCACAGCACGACGAACCCGGCGACCCGAGGTCATGTCGGCCTCAAATGAGTACCTGGTGCGATGCGTCAAACATCGCCGCTGGGGAGACAAAGGCGGTCGGGCGTGGTGTTGCCCCCCCCCCCCGCCCTTAACAGGTGTTTCTCACTATCAGCACTTGCCCCAAAAGTCCGTGAAGGCTATACGGGGTATCTTTGCCCTTTGTGTGTCAAGTGTATGGTGAGTCTGTCGGTCGGTGTACTTAGTTGGAGGTGTGGGAGTGTGGGGGGGGGGGGAGATGGGGGGGTGAGAGGGGAGGGGACATGGTTGGTGGTGGGGGGAGTGGTGGGGGGAGGGTGGGGGGAGGGTGTCTGGTACAAAGGTCACACGTGACAGTATCAGCATGCAACCACGTGGGGATGGGGTGTGTGTGTGTACCTGTGTATGTGGAAGCATGTGCGGGGAGCGGTGGCGCAGCAGTTAGCGCTACGCTGCGCTACGAAACCTGGCGACTCGAGTTCGATTCCCGCTCACGGTCAACACCAGTGGCGATTATCTGAACCGGTCCTGGGGCTCCCTTAGGTCGACTCAGCCTCAAATGAGTACCTGGTGTGGTGTGTGAACATCGCCACTGGGGAGACAAAGGCGGCCGAGCGTGGTACTGGCCACCCACCCCCTCGTGTGTCGTGCCGGCCTTCGTTGGTGTTCGCTAGCAGCACTTGCCCCAACAGTTCAGGCTGTACGGGGGATCTTTGTCTTTGTGCACCTGTGTATGTGCAAGCACGTGCGGGGAGCGGTGGCGCAGCGGTTAACGCTGCGCTTGCGCTACGAAAAACCGGCGACCCGAGTTCGATTCCCGCTCACGGCCAGCACCAGTGACGATTATCTGAACCGGTCCTGGGGCCTCCCCCTAGGTCGACTCAGCCTCGTGCCGCGTGTAAACAACATCGCCAGTGGGGAAGACAAAGGCGGCCGGGCGTGGGTGCTGACCCCACACCGCGCCAGCTCATCTGTGCGCCGTGTCGGTCTGCCATCGGTTCTACATCGCGAGCAGCACTCGCCCCAAGAGCTTGTCAGGGTCGTAAGGAGGGAGGGAGGTGGTGATCTTTGTGTGCGTGGCGTTCGCTATGTGCACAAGCGTGTGTGTTGTTTTAAAAGTGTCCCCCCGCCGCCCCCCGCCGAGCCGTCGGCTTTAAACGGAGCGGCGAGGGAGAGACACGAGAAGTGAAAAGGCCACGGCCGTGCCTCTGCGGGGTGTAAGAGCGACGTGCTGGGCAGCCCGGAGTTCCACTGCAGCCCTCGCCCCGACCGCACTCGTCACGCACACTCGGTTAAACCAAAGCCGACTCGGGTTCATTCTGTCTCCCAGTTGAAACCATGGGTGCAGATTTCTCAAAATGCACCCCCCACTACCACCACCACACAGCCCAGTAGCATGGGCAGGTTCGCGTTCGGATGGGGGTAAAGTGTGTGGGGAAATCTTCTTGGTTTTTTCGGTAAAGTCACGTAGAATGGAAATAATAAAATAATAAAAATAGAACATTAATAATTCTCACGACGTTTCGGCCACAACGCGTGTGTGGGGAAAACCACTCCGTCTCTTGCGGGACCGTCGGTCCAGCGTGCCGGAGGAGAAGGACCCAAAGAACCCATCTCTAGAGCTCCCTCTGGTGTCTTGGGAGAGAGAGGGAGCGAGCGAGCGAGCGGGCAGTTGCAGGTGCCGCGCCTTTGCCCCCTCGCTCTCCCGTGACGCGGAGCAGATGTTCGTCCCAATTACGAGAGGCAGATGCGTTGTACGCGCTGCGCGTTGTGGATTGCACGCGGGTTTTATTGATATTGTTATTATTATTGTCGTGGCTGCGCTTGTTAACCCAGGAGAGCATCGCCGAGTCTCGAGACTACCTTTCAGGAGGGTCCTGCCAGATTTTACACAGTAGGGGCGTGGGTGGGATGTTACTGCTGGTGGTGTGTGATCCAAACGTAGTGGTTTGAGAGTGGGTGATTGTTAGCATTGTAACGTGGGGTGTTGTTGTTGTTGCCAATGTGTGCCGGTTATACGTTCTGTGTTTGTTTTAGGGGCCGTCCATAAATGACGTCACGCACCTAGGGGGGGGGGTCAGACATTTGTGACGATGAGTGACGAGGGGGGGGGGGGTTGAGAAATGTGACGTCACTCACCCACTCACTCATCCACACTCACTCATCCACACTCACACATCCACACTCACTCACTCACTCATCCTCACTCACTCACTCATCCACACACACTCACTCATCCACACTCACTCACTCATCCACACTCACTCATCCACACTCACTCACTCATCCACACTCACTCATCCACACTGTGCAGAACAAAGACAACCATCTCCCGTGTAGCCTTAACAGGCTGTTCGGGCAAGTGCTGTTAGCGAGCAGCAACCTATGAAGGGCGGCACGGCACACGAGGGGGTGGGTGGCCAGCACCACGCCCCCCCCCCCCCCTTGTCTCCCCAGTGACGATGTTTTAACACAGCGCACCGGGTACTGATTTGAGGCTGAATCAACCTAGGGGAAGCCCAGGACCGGTTCAGATAAGCGTCACTGGTGTTTGCCGGGTAGTGGGATTCGTAGCGCCGCAGCGTTCTAACCACTACACTACCGCTCCACACAACACGCTCACACACACTCACACACACTCACTCACGCACACATTCACACACTCACTCACATACAACACCACGACGCTTGTGCCAGGCTAGGTGCACGTTGAGGCCAGGTGAAGTGTCGAACGCCCGCTAGCAAGAGGTCACGGGGCAGACCTAGGTGCCACGGGTCGACTGACTGAGACTGATGCACCACCTGTGCCCCCTACTGTGACAACTTGCTGTGCTTTAGCCACCCGGCGTTCCGCTCAGCCAACGCAGCCTTGCCTGCCGGATGAGCTCACCGATGGGGCTTTGTCCAGATCTTTCAAGGATATGTGACCTCCTCACGCAATCTAGCCTGGTTAAACCCAGGATGGATCGTAGATGTTCCATTAGGGGGGTCCACGTTTCGCAATCGTAGAGAAGGGAGGGAATGACGGTGGCCGAGAAGACCTGAAGCTTCGTGCGGAGCGACAGACCAGGTAGCTTCCACACAGCGTTATGCAACCGATGAAAAGATATTGCCGCTCGACTGATTCGGAGTGAAACCTCTGCTGTTGAACTGGAGCCGGTCAAAAGCACAACCACGACTTAAACTCGCACACACTCACACACACTCACACGTGTGCGCAGAGAACAGGAAGTGAGCACACTAACGCCACAACACGTGTCGCGCCCGTGTCCGGAATCAAACTCAGGAGCCACCCCTCCTTACCGAGCGACGCCAGGTGTTCACCACCCCTGCCCGAGCTCACAGGCGAAACGCGGTTCGTCACTTCGCACAAAGTCTCGCCCCCTCGTCGGTCTCGTGATTGGTGGGCGATTTGTCCTCGCGTTCACGAGAATGTCCCCGCGTCTTCTCTCCGTGCGCTGTCCATCGTTGCGTCGTCGTTGTTGTGGGTCTCGTGTTACTGGGCCGGCGTGTGCGGGTTGGTGGGGGTGGTGGTGGTGGTGAGGGTGGGGTGTAGAGGCTGTGGTGAATATGGGCAGCCACAAGATGCGCTGTGTGGTCCCCCATTCTCACAATGCCCTCCCACAGGGGGCTGAGCGCTCATAAGCGGCGGTTCCTTAACCTTGACCGCGGCCTTGCGCCACATTTGGCTCTGGGTCGTCAAGTAGTTTGATGAAACAAAGTGCGCTCGGTGGTTCATTTGTGTTTTTGATGATTTACCTTCGACGTATAGATTACAAAAAAAACCCGAATCTGTCCGTGTCTCTCACCACTCACAGGGCGTCTCCGCGAGTGGGAGTGCCTGCACCCCCCCCCCCACTCCCGGTTTAAGAAGAGCCGCTCACCGGCTTATGGAGACGCGTCCGACGGTTCGGAGCCCCCCCCCCTCTCCCCCGCGAGCAACACGTGGAGCCCAGGGGAATGTGGCTCCCGGGGGTAGGGGGGGTGTGGGTGGGATCGTGTTGGGGGGAGCATCATCGCTAATTAATTTGACGTGGGAAATGAGATTCACGCACACGTAGCATCGTCGCAAGTTGCCGACTCCTGGGGGCCGTGATTAACACAGCGGGGGCCGTGGCTACGACGTCCCGTGCCATAGTAATGTGGAATTTACATTGTTGGAAGGCTGCACTGGCGTGCTTGAGCAAGGGGAGAGGCGTGTGGCGGGGTAGGTTTTGGGTGAGACAAAGTGACTCGTGGAATCAACAGCACAAAATAATTGTTTTTTTCCCGAGCAAAGTTCCGGGGGCTGATTTCGTCCGCGTTCGGCATTCTTCGTTTCTTTATGTCATTAATCGGCGCGACGATAATTTAGCCGAGCCTCGTTCGGGCGGTTTTGGGGCTGCTTCAAAGGTCCCTGGGATTTTCATTTGAAAACCGCAATCTATATGGAAAGTGTGTGACCCCCACTCTCCCCCCCCCCCCCCCACCCCACTCAAGAACAAACTCATCCCGTCGTCTCGTTACCGGGAAGGAAGAGGTTACAAAAATTACCCCCCCCCACCCCCCCCCCCCCCACACACACAAATCACAATCATGGCCAGGGCGCTTAATTTCCCACGGAAATATTTGCCAGATCGTCCCGAGGTGTCACACGCGCGGCTTTTTTTCCGCGAGCCGCCGCTGTCCACAGCGAGAGGTGCGCTGGATGTGGTGTGCCGGGTGTGTGTGTGTGGACGTCCTTTTGGGGGGGGCGTGGAGTGTGTGGGGGGGTGTTGCTGACCCAGACTGGCAAGTGCTGGCTGGTACCACTTTTGACGCACGTGGTGGCGAGCCACAAAGGCCTCAATCGGTGAGCTCCCGGGAAAACCTCATGACTAGATCTGAAGCTTTCGTGACTGCAAGGATTCATACTGTTAGGTTTTTTTTTTCGGTAAAGTCACCGTGTAGGTAAAAAATACAATTAAAAGTTAATAAAAGTAATAACGGAAATAAAATAAAATCATAAATCACGACGTTTCGGAGGCAACACAAGTCTCCGTCATCAGTTGGGACCGTCACAGCTAAAATTACTGCAGTAATTACTGCAGTAAATTACTTGATGCAGTAATTTTAGCTGTGACGGTCCCACCTGATGACGGAGACTTGTGTTGCCTCCGAAACATCGTGATTTATAATTGTATTTCCATTATTACTTTTATTAACTTTAAATTTTATTTTTTACCTACGTGACTTTACCGAAAAAACCTAACAGTATGAACCTCACGGCTCTCTCCAGACTCTCTCTAACGACTCTCTAACGACTCTCTAACGACTCTGCACAGACTCCCCCCAAACTCTCCCCACTATGGGCAGACTGTCTAGCCCCAGGGATAGGCAAATCAACTCACGATAAGAGCCCTCGTTTTTAAATCCTTTATATAAAGTTCACTTGCTTGCTTGCTTGCGCGCTTACGACCGTGCAAATCTTTCGGTCGTTTTTTAACCCACTTCTCGTGATCCAATCGAGCTGACATTTTGCACACAGACACGTTGTGCGTGACAATGTATTTTCGTGAAAAAAAAGATTCCAAAATGTTACACTTTTTAGGAAAAAAATAATTATATTTAATTACCAATTGCTTAATGGTGGCAGGCAATCATCTGACCCATAGGTGGCAGCCATCTCAAGCCAGAGGACGAGAGGACTCTAGCCGCCACGCATATAAAGGATTTATAGTGAAAAACTTTGTTTTTACGGGTTAATTATTTTTATTCTGTAAAAACAACTCAACATTTCAAGGGCCCCAATGCATGGAGACTAGGAGACGGCGGTCTGAGTGACGAATCGGGCCCTTAACAGAGGCGCATGCCGCTACGGAGCCGTGGGTTGCAGACCCCTGTGTGAGAATTTCTAGACACTCTCCGCAGACTTTCTAGAGAGTCTTAGACTCTCTAGAGAGGCCTTCTAAACGACTCTTTGTAGACTATCTAAAGGCTAGACTTTCTACAGACATACAGACTTTCTCACGACTCTCTACGGACTCTCTAGAGCAGGGGTCCTCAAACTACGGCCCGCGGGCCACATGCGGCCCGCCGAGGACATTTATCCGGCCCGCCGGGTGTTTTTGCCGCCGCTGCCTGTCTGTTACTTTTTTTCTGCATGAGAAGGACGGTCATTGGTGGAAGAGGGAGAGGGGGCGGAGTTCCCCCCAATCAGACTGCATTGATGGGCAGTACAGTCTGTATGTCTCTGTGTGGGCAAAGTTATTGCTGGTATATTGTTTTTGTAGCGCTGTATATATTGGTATTTTACTAATAGAAATTTTGACTCCCTAGGAAACAATGATGTCAAGAAAGAGAAAAATTTACTCGGAGTGTAGGATATTCAAAGAACAGTGGACTTATGATTACTTTTTCATGCAGTACAAGGAAAGAGCTGTGTGTCTGATATGCCAGAATATAGTGTCTGTGTTCAAAGAATACAATTTACATCAACACTATAAAACTCAACATAAAGATAAATATGCTTGTTTGGTCGGAGACGTGAGAAAAGATAAAATATTAAAACTGAAAAATACATTAACAACTCAGCGAAATAGTTTTGTGAAGCAGAAGCAGCTAAATATTTCATCACTGCGAGCAAGTTTTCAAGTTGCCAAGCTAATAGCATGCACTGGCAGACCATTCGTGGAGGGAGAATTTGTTAAAGAATGCCTTCTTTCTGTTGCCAAATAGATGTGTCCAGAGAAGGCCGATTTATTTAGTACAGTGAGTCTTTTAGGACCTACAATTACACGGAGGATTGAAGAAATGGGAGACAATTTGCATCAGCATTTGCAAAACTCCACAAAAAAACTTTCCTATTTTTCCTTGGCACTCGACAAAAGCAATGATGTTCGTGATTCTGCACAACTTCAAATTTTTATTCGTGCGACGAATGACTATTTCGAAGTCACAGAAGAGCTTGCTGCACTGCAAAGCATCAAAGGAACAACTACAGGAGAGGATATCTTTCGATTTAAAGCTTTCGTGACTGCAGGGATTCATCTTCTTGGTTCTTTCGGTAAAGTCACATAGAAGGGAAGTAATAAAATAATTCTCACGACGTTTCGGCCACAACGCAAGCAGCCGTCCTCAGGTGAAAACCAGGTCTGTTGGGGAGACAGCGTCTGAATGAAACAGCACACGAGCTTGGAGCATATATAAGCTGGGTTGGAAGCGGGGGAAAGAGCGCCTTGACAAAATAATTTCAATATCAAGAGGAATTTAGCATATTTATGGGAAATGCAGGAATGTGATTAGTACTACATATGCCCGTGCTGCATATGTAGTACTAATAACATTCCTGCATGTCCCATAAATATGCTAAATTCCTCTTGATATGCAAATTATTTGTCAAGGCGCTCTTTCCCCCGTTTCCAACCCAGCTTATATATGCTCCAAGCTCGTGTGCTGTTTCATTCAGACGCTGTCTCCCCGACAGACCTGGCTTTCACCTGAGGACGGCTGCTTGCGTTGTGGCCGAAACGTCGTGAGAATTATTTTATTATGTTTTATTTTTATTATTTTATTACTTCCCTTCTACGTGACTTTACCGAAAGAACCAAGAAGAGAGGATATCTATGAAAAGGTTTGCCAAACTGTGAATGGTTTGGAGCTGAACTGGGCTAAACTAGCCAGTGTGACAACTGATGGTGCTCCTAGCATGGTGGGTCTAAGAAAGGAGTAATTGCTCGCATTAACCAAGAGATGGACAAACATAACCATTCTCATCCAATAGCCATACACGGCCTCATCCACCAACAAGCGCTGTGTAGTAAATCACTGAAGTGGGACTCGGTTATGAAATTTGTGGTATCTTGTGTTAACTTCATTAGAGCTCATGCACTAAACCACAGACAATTTCAGGCATTTCTGTCTGAGCTAAATGTTGACTATGAAGATGTTCTGTATCACACAGAAGTCCGTTGGCTGAGTCGAGGGAGAGTTTTGAAACGTTTCTATGACTTACTTCCACAGATTACAGCTTTTCTGCTTTAAAAAAACAAAGAAGTACCAGAGCTCAATGATGCAGAATGGAAATGGCACCTTGCCTTTCTGACAGATGTAACAGAGCTACTCAACAGTTTCAATGTGTAACTTCAAGGAAAGGGGAAGCTCATCTGTGATATGCAATCACATGTCAAAGCATTTGAAGTAATATTAGGCCTCCTCATCAAACAAGTGAAGGAGGAAAACTTCTGCCATCTCCCCACAACTAAAAATCTGTTAGCGGAAAAACCATTGGTTGCATACCCAAACAAAACGTGTGGATTCACTGGAAAAATTGCAAAAGGAGTTCCAATTTGGATTTAAAGAGCTTCATCTCCATGAACAGGACATACAGCTTTTCCGTAACCCATTTTCTATTGACATTGAAAATGTGGATACAATTTACCAAATGGAACTGGCTGAACTGCAGAATTGTGACTCTCTGAAAGACGCATTCAAGTCAAGCAGCCTTCATAATTTCTATGCATCTCTCCCCTCTGAGACATATCCTCATCTCAGGAACCATGCACTCAAAATGGCAACCATCTTTGGCAGCACTTATGTCTGTGAACAGACTTTTTCCAGAATGAAACATTTGAAATCTCCAACCAGATCTAGACTAATGGATGCACACTTGCATCACTTGTTACGACTAGCAGTGACAAATGTGGAACCGGACATTGACCATCTCATTAGCCAAAAGCAGGCCCATAGTTCCCATTGAAATACTGGCAAGTTTGTTGATTTAACTTTACTTGTTCTTCATTTTAAATATTGTATTTATTCCCGTTTTGTTTCTTCACTTCAAAATAAGATATATGCAGTGTGCATAGAAATTTGTTCATAGTTTTTTTTAACTATAGTCCGGCCCTCCAACGGTCTGAGAGATAGTGAACTGGCCCCCTGTTTAAAAAGTTTGAGGACCCCTGCTCTAGAGAGTCTGAGACTCTCTACAGACATAGAGACTTTCTAACCACTCTCTAGTCTTAGACTCTCTACAGACTTTCTCACGACTCTCTACGGACTCTCTAAACGCCATCTGGTGGAGTGAGCGAGCGCGGAATTGGAGCTGCGCGCTGCGTGAGTGGTGGGGGAGGTGCAGGGGGGGGGGGAGCTGGAGGGGGGGGTGGTGGGGGGGGTTTGGGGGGCTGGCTAGGTGGTGGTGGGGGGCTGGCTATGTGGTGGTGGGGGGGGGGCTGGCTAGGTGGTGGGGGGGGTTTGGGGGCTGGCTATGTGGTGGGGGGCTCCACCGTGGCTGTGAGTTGTCTAATGAGCGCAGCGTGGCCCCGGCCCGACAGGGATAACGAGACCCCCCCCCGCCCCCCCCCGCCCCCCGCCCCCCGCCCCCCGCCCCCCCCGCCCCCCCCCCCCCGCCCCCCCTAA
>NC_083839.1:6924336-6927986 GCF_015708825.2 Lethenteron reissneri
AGACGCGTGCAGGCACAGAGACACGTGGGGGCACACAGACACGGGAGGCACACAGAGACACGTGGAGGCACACAGACACGTGGAGAAAGAGACACGTGGAGGCACACAGACACGTGGAGGAACACACTGACACGGGGAGGCACAGAGACACGTGGAGACACAGAGACACGGGGAGGAACACAGACATGGGAGGCACACAGAGACACGTGGAGGCACACAGACACGTGGAGAAAGAGACACGTGGAGGCACACAGACACGTGGAGGAACACACAGACACGTGGAGACACAGAGACACGTGGAGGCACAGAGACACGGGGAGGAACACAGACACGGGAGGCACAGAGACACGGGAGGCACACAGACACGGGGAGACACAGACACGGGGAGACACACAGACACGTGGAGTCACACAGACACGGGGAGACACAGACACAGGGAGTCACACAGACACGTGGGGACACACAGACACGGGGAGTCACACAGACACGGGGAGTCACACAGACACGGGGAGTCACACAGACACGTGGAGGAACACAGAGACATGGGGAGGCGCAGAGACGCGTGGAGGCGCACAGACACAGGTGAGACACACAGACACGGGAGGCGCACAGGCACATGGAGACACAGAGACACGTGGAGGCACACAGACACGGGGAGGAACATACAGACACGGGGAGACACACAGACACGGGGAGACACACAGACACGGGGAGTCACACAGACACGGGAGACACACAGACACGGGGAGGCACAGACACGCGTGGATGCACAGAGACGCGTGGGGGCACACAGACACAGAGGAGACACACAGACACAGAGGAGACAAAAAAGAACACAGAGGAGACACAGAGACACGGGGAGACACACACTTACACGGGGAGGCACAGAGACACAGGGAGACACAGAGACACGGGGAGGCACAGAGACACTTGGAGACACACAGACACGGGGAGACACACAGCCACGTGGAGACACACAGCCACGTGGAGGCGCAGAAACACAGAGGAGACACACAGACACGGGAGGCGCACAGACACGTGGAGACACAGAGACACGTGGAGGCACACAGACACGGGGAGGCACAGAGACACGTGGAGACACACAGACACGGGGAGGAACACAGACACGTGGAGGAACATAGAGACACGGGGAGGCACACAGACACGTGGAGGAACATAGAGACACGGGGAGGCACACAGACACATGGAGGAACACACAGACACGGGAGGCGCACAGACACGGGGAGACACACAGAGACACGAGGAGACACACAGACACGTGGAGGCACAGAGACACGGGAGGCGCACAGACACGGGGAGACACACAGAGACACGAGGAGGCACAGAGACACGGGAGGCGCACATACACATGGAGACACAGAGACAGGTGGAGACACACAGACAAGTGGAGGAACACAGAGACACGTGGAGGAACACAGAGACACGTGGGGGGAGACACCCTTACCCCGCAGGGACCGCCGCGCCACTTGACGCTGCGAGTCGATGCCGCTGAAGGCATCGTGGCGAGGGGACCCGAGGGGTCCCGAGGGCACTCGGGGTCACCAGTTCCAGCCCGCGGGAGGACCCCCTTACAGGGGCCTGGTCGAGGGGGTCGCGGCGAAGGGGGTACAGCGGGTTCCTCCTCCCAACCCCACCAACCCCTGCAGGCCCATCCCGGGAGTCAAACTCGCACCCCAGAAACGTCACGGGGAACTCGGCGGTTTAGCGCGCGTGTGTGCGTGCGTGTCGCGCGCGTACGACTGTGAATGTGTGAGTGTGTGCGCGCGTAGGAGGGTGTTTCATGTGTGTGTGTTAGGGTGTGCTTCGTGCGAGTCTCGGTGTGTGTGATTCGTGTGTTGTATGTGTGAAAGAGTGCGACTGTGAACGTGTAACAGTGTGTGTGTGTGTGAATGTGTGTGGCGTGGGTGTGCGCGTAGGAGTGTGTTTCATGTGTGTGTGGGTGTGTGTGTGTTAGGGTGTTTGCTGTGCGAGTCTCGGTCTGTGTGTAGTTAGTGTGTTGTATGTGTGAGAGAGTGCGACTGTGAACGTGTAACAGTGTGTGCGTGTGTGAATGTGTGTGGCGTGGGTGTGCGCGTAGGAGGGTGTTTCATGTGTGTGTGGGTGTGTGTGTGTTAGGGTGTTTGCTGTGCGAGTCTCGGTCTGTGTGTAGTTAGTGTGTTGTATGTGTGAGAGAGTGCGACTGTGAACGTGTAACAGTGTGTGCGTGTGTGAATGTGTGTGGCGTGGGTGTGCGCGTAGGAGGGTGTTTCATGTGTGTGTGGGTGTGTGTGTGTTAGGGTGTGTGTCGTGCGAGTCTACGTGTGTGTGGTTAGTGTGTTGTATGTGTGAGAGAGTGCGACTGTGAACGTGTAACAGTGTGTGCGTGTGTGAATGTGTGTGGCGTGGGTGTGCGCGTAGGAGGGTGTTTCATGTGTGTGTGGGTGTGTGTGTGTGTTAGGGTGTGTGTCGTGCGAGTCTACGTGTGTGTGGTTCGTGTGTTGTATGTGTGAGAGAGTGTAACTGTGAACGTGTAACAGTGTGTGAATGTGTGTGGCGTGGGTGTGCGTGTTATCTTTACGTGTGTGGGTGTGTTGTCGTTATGTGCGTGTGTGTAAGGTAGTGTTGGGTGTGAATGTCAGCGCGCGAGTGTGTGTAGTGTATTGTGCGCGTGAGTGTGCGTGGGTGTAGTGTGGTATGCGAGTGTGCGTGTGTTTGTGTAGCGTGCCTGTGTGTGTGTGTGAGAGAGTGTGTCTGTCTTTGGGTCCGTGTGGTTTGGTATGTGTGGTGAGGTTTATGCGAGTGCGTGCCTGTGCGTGTCTGTATATGTCTGTGTGTAAGTCTGTCTGATTTGTACTTGTGTTTTCGTAGAAATGTGTGTGTGTGTTTGGCGTTGTGTCTGTCTGTGTGTTTGTGTGTATGTGTCTGTATGTGTGTTTGTGTGTGGCGTTGTGTGTGTATGTTTGTATGTATGTATGTGTCTGTGTTTGTGTGTGTGTGTTTGTATGTATGTGTCTGTGTGTGTGTGTCTGTCTGTATGTGTATGTATTTGGCGTTGTGTGTGTATGTATGTGTTTGTGTGTCTGTCTGTGTGTTTGTGTCTGTCTGTATGCGTGTATGTATTTGGCGTTGTGTGTGTATGTGTGTGTGTATGTATGTATGTGTGTTTGTGTGTCTGTCTGTGTGTGTGTTTGTGTGTCTGTATGTGTGTGTTTGTGTGTGTTTTGTGTTTCTGTGTTTGTGTGTGTGTGTCTGTTTGTGTGTGTGTGTCTGTATGTGTGTGTCTGCGTGTTAATCGGTTACTCGCTGTTTAGCACCGCAGCTGCGTTGTCACACGCGCGCCAGACGCGACCCACGTTCAATCCTCACAACAACTGCGGCCGATAAAGCGCGTGCACTCTGAGAAACTCCATGTGACGCACCTATCTCGAGAGCGTTAAACGTGCGTGGCTGTGCGCGGAACTCTCCCCCCATGTGGACTCTCCCCTCGCTCTCCTCCCCCATCCCTCTCCCCACCACTCTCCCCACCGCTCCTCCCTCTTCTTCCTCTGCCAACTCTGCCTGTCAAGCCGTCTTCACTCCCTCTCTCTCTCTGCTATTCCTCTCCCGACTCACTGCCAAAGCCCCTTCCCCTCCTCCCCCCTGAGTTTGTG
>NC_083839.1:6935988-6953407 GCF_015708825.2 Lethenteron reissneri
TAACTTGAAAGCATTTAGCGCGGGGCCGTAGTAGCTACTACTACATATGTAGTATGTATTACATATGTAGTAGTAGCTACTTTTGCTACTGGGATCATCCGGCACAGAAGCGCCAACGACGGGGGGTGAGGGGGTGGTGGGGTGAGGGGGTTGGGGTGAGGGGGTGGGGGGGTGAAGGGGTGGGGGGTGAGGGGGTGGAGGGGTGAGGGGGTGAGGGGTGGGGGAGAGTTGGTGGCCACATCCACACCCGGCCAACTTTGTCCACCAGGCGCTGACGCCACCGCACCGGTGGGGGAGGGGGGGGTTACTCATTTGAGGCTGAGTCGACCTAGGGACCGGTTCAGATAATCGTCACCGGTGTTGGCCGTGAGCGGGAATCGAACTTGGGTCTCCCAGGTTCGTAGCGCAGCGCTCACCGCCACCCCATCGCTCCTCACCTTGAGGCACGCACACACTCATGTGACACGCGACACGCACACACGCAATACACGACACACGCACACGTGGCACACACGCAAAACACGACACACACACACGTGGCACACACTCACGTGACACGCGCCACACACGTGACATTCACACACACACGCAACACACACACGACACGCATACGACACACACGCGACACGCACACACACGCGACACAAACACGCGACAACACACACCGTCACCAGGACCTTGTGTTTTTTTTGTCTTCGTTCAAACCGGTTTTGTACGAATCGCGTGGTCGGTGATCGCCGACCAAACACGCGTCCAGTGTTGGGCAGGGGTGGGGGGAGGGTTGGGATTTGTGGGTGGTGATGGTGGGGGTGGGGGGGCACGGGCCCCCCCTCCTCCTCCGTGTTGTTGTTAGAGTAGGGAACCCGCGGAAGCGGAAATCACAGAGCTACTGCTGAGATCTCCCTCTTCAGGTGACCACTCCGGTGTACACAGAAGGGGCCGCAGAAGCGGAAATCACAGAGCTACCGCTGAGATCTCCCTCTTCAAGTGACCACTCTGGTGTACACATAAGGGCCCGCGGAAGTGGACATTACGGAGATACCGCTGAGATCTCGTTCAAGTGGTCAATCTGGTCCACTCAGAACGGCGCCTGTGGAAACCCTTCAATCGATTTCCGGTCTGCAAACTGCAGAGGGCAGCACTTTCCCCATCGGCTTTGCCATATGGGAGTAATGTGCTCGTTGCATGACAGTTCATTTAATTTTCAGAGCTGGAATGTTGCCAAATGTGACGTGACGGGGTTGTTTCCAACAGTCATGGGTGACCGGGCTGAGACCATCAACTCGATAGACTCGATAGCCCAGCTAAGTCACCGTTTGATGGCAGAATAAAACAAATCCACTTGTCCAGAATAAGGCGACGGTTTAAACGCCGTGTGCGTTAGGGCCACGGAATGATCCGGCCAAATGTGTGTCGTGAGAGCCTCCTGCCACCCTGACCCAAACCTAACATTATCACGTGGCGGTACGTGGGCTAACACCCAAAAAAATATAAATATATATCACGAACAATAAACCTACACGTTAAGTTATATTATTGTACATAAAGCAAAGGTACGGATTCACCTCTGAAATTATCGCGATATATCGATAAACGCAGCTACCGCTAAACACCATACTCTTAGGTTTTTTCAGTGCTGTTCTTACAAACTGAGTAATCATTGTAAAGATGTTATCAACCATACAAAAAAGTTTTAACTACACATATTTGGACCATCTTATTTGACAGATGCAGCAAATCTGGCTGTGACGGTCCCACCTGATGACTGAGACTTGTGTTGCCTCCGAAACGTCGTGATTTTAATTGTTTTATTTTTATTAATTTTAATTTCATTTTTTACCTACATGACTTTACCGAAAGAACTAAGAGTATGAATCATTGCAGTCACGAAAGCTTCAAATCTAGAATTAGGTACTATTCTACTTTACCGAGTGTTGACATCCCCAGCGTTTAACAGTACTCTCCTTTTTAAATCCTTTATATTAAGTTCGCTTGCTTGCGTGCTTGCTTGCTTACGACCGTGCAAATCTTTCGATCGTTTTTTAACCCACTTCCCGTGATCCAATCGAGCTGACATTTTCCACACAGACTCGTTGTGCGTGACAATTAATTTTCGTGAAATTTTTTTTCCAAAATTTTACACTGTTTAGGGAAATTTTTTTTATTTAATTACCAATTGTTTAATGCTGTCAGACAATCATCTGACCCATAGGTGGCAGCCATCTCAAGCCAGAGGACGAGAGGACTCTAGCCGCCACGCATATAAAGGATTTATAGTGAAAAACTTTGTTTTTACGGGTTAAATTTTTTGTTTTTGGATTGTCAACCAACACGGGGTAGAACAACATGTGCACCTATTGTTCTCATTCAGCCCCGCCCACCCCCCAACACGTTCCATTCATTGGCTACCACATTCAGATAAGCCCCTCCCCCCTCCTCCCCCTTAATTTGTATATAAGAGCTTGTATCTTGGAATCTTTCCCTCACTTGATACAGAAAATTTAGCTGTGACGGTCCCACCTGATGACGGAGACTTGTGTTGCCTCCAAAACGTCGTGATTTTTTATTTTATTTCTATTATTATTTCTGTAGTTTTTATTATTTATATATTTTTTTATTTTTATTTTTGCCTACGTGACTTTACCGAAAAAACCTAAGAGTATGAATCCTTTCAGTCACGAAAGCTTCAAATCGCTAAACACCACTCAGCCGGTTTTAAGTCCCCCCTGCTTGCGCATGCCTCCTTCGGCCAACACGGGGCGGCTCCCAGCATGTACCGCGCGTCCTAAAGTAGCCTGCGCCACGTGGCTCCCGCGTCACAGAGGGGCGGCAATATGGCGGCGAGCGTGCGAAACCACGTGGCATGCCGCTGAGAATCCCGTTTTCGCGTTTACACGCGTGTCGGGCAGAACCGCGACCCACACAGACTTTGTGTGTTGTTGTTGTGTTGGCAGTTGCCGTGTTGTTCTTATTTTAAAACCGAACAAACAAACAAAAAATCACACGTCTCCCTGCTCCCAAGCGAGCAAATCCAGCAGCGCTTACCTTCTTACTTTGTTGGGACGCCCTGAGCCAGTGGTGGAAACTTCCACATTCCCATGGCCGGGGTTCCAGTCACCCTACACATTGGACAACGGTCTGTGTGACTGACTAACCACTGAATTCTGTTGGCCACGTCCTCTGTTGCGCACATGGCCACGTGTGGTGACACCCCGTGCTTCCTCGCGGTTTTTTGCACAGCGTGGTTGTCTCGCGATCACGGTTTAGTTGTTATTGTTGTTGTTGTGGTTTTCGTTGTTGTTGTTGTTGTAGTGTCGAGGCGTTGGGTGGGGTGTGAGAGGCGCTGTCCGATCATGATGGGAGAGGGTTAAGGGTGAGCGATGGGGGGGGGCGGGGGGGTAGAGTGTGAGTGGGTTGGAATGGCGCAGCACGTGGCAGCCTCGCCCGGTGGGTGAGCCGCGTGCCCTTGGACCCGCCTGCCACGGTCTGCCACGTGTTCTCCGAGTGGCGATATTCACCTCTCACGTTGCCAGCTATTAGTTTTGATTTTTTCTTTTTTTTATCTAAGTATTTATACAAAATATTTCCGCCCCTTTCCTCCCCCACCCCCCCACAAAAATGTATAAACAAAATCTGTTATGCCCCCTTCCCCACAAAAAATAAATGTTTGGTTCAGCCCTGCTGCCCCCGCGCGCTCCGATGGTGATGGCTCTCTTGCTGTAAACGAAAGGGGGGCGCGTGACGTCATCACGAACCAAGCAAGTTGTCGGCGTGATGACGTCACCGCACACTATTTTGTAAGCGTCGCGATGACGTCATCGCGGTTGTCGTGCCCAGTGACGTCACAGCGCCCATGTCCTCACCCCCTGCTTCTCGCTGCTGCTACTGCAATATAACTCCTCTTAACCGCGAAACCCTCTTATCTGCCAAACCCTCTTATCTGCCAAACCCTCTTATCTGTCAATCCTCTTATCCGCTAAACCCTCTTATCTGCCAAACCCTCTTATCTGCCAAACCCTCTTATTTGCCAATCCTCTTATCTGTCAATCCTCTTATCTATCAATCCTCTTATCCGCTAAACCTTCTTATCTGTCAATCCTCTTATCTGTCAATCCACTTATCTACCAATCCTCTTATCTGCCAAACACTCTTATCTGTCAATTCTCTTATCTGCCAATCATATTATCCACCAACCTCCTTATCTGTCAATCCTCTTATCCGCTAACCCTCTATTACGCCAAACCTCTTATCTGTAAATCCTCTTATCCGTGGCAGCTGTAGGGTCCGTGAAAAAAAACACCTATTATCCTACGGGCCCTGTTCCTCCTATTATCCGTGATTTCCGCGACTTCTCCTTTACAAGTCTTAGGGGGCGGCATCCTATTATCCGCGGACAAGAGTCGTCGCGTGGAAAACATCCATCCTCCCACCAGCGGGATGATCCACGAATCGTGGTGAATCGGATGATCCCCAACGTAGCCCCCCCCCCTCCCTTGCCCCCCGTTGCCCCCCGCGTGTCACCGCGGATGAGAGGAGTTCTGTGCCAGAGGGCGTGCACCTGGGCGCGTCGTGGAGAAGGGTCGTGGTGACGACGAGCTCGCTCTAGTGGCGCACGTGGTCTTGATGACGCTGTCGTTTATTCAACACGGTTCCCCTTGGAGTGCGGTAATACTTGGTCCAGCAGCAGCATCAGCAACATCATCAGCAGCAGCAACAGCATCATCAGCAACCATCAACAGCATCAGCAGCAGCATCATCAGCAGCAACAGCCGCATCATCAGCAACAGCAACATCATCAGCAGTAACAGCATCAGCAGCAGCAGCAACATCATCAGCAGTAACAGCATCATCAGCAACAGCATCATCAGCAACAGCATCATCATCAGCAACAGCAGCATCATCGATGGCCCAAGGCTCCGATCCCTGCCTGGCTGTCATCGCCGTCATCTGTGGGGCCACGTGGCAGGCGCCGGGAGACACGTGGCAGGCCCCGGGAGACACGTGGCAGGCGCCGGGAGACACGTGGCAGGCGCCGGGAGACACGTGGCAGGCGCCGGGAGACACGTGGCAGGCCCCGGGAGACACGTGGCAGGCCCCGGGAGACACGTGGCAGGCGCCGAGAGACACGTGGCAGGCCCCGGGAGTCACGTGGCAGGCCCCGGGAGACACGTGGCAGGCCCCGGGAGACACGTGGCAGGCCCCTGGAGACACGTGGCAGACCCCGGGAGACACGTGGCAAGCCCCGGGAGACACGTGGCAGGCCCCGGGAGACACGTGGCAGGCCCCTGGAGACACGTGGCAGGCCCCTGGAGACACGTGGCAGGCCCCGGGAGACACGTGGCAGGCCCCGGGAGACACGTGGCAGGCTCCTCTGGCCGATTCAGTGTTGGGCCAGACCCAGTTTTCACGGTGTTATCAATCAGCCACCGCACAAGGAGGAAGGTGATGATGATGATGATTTTGTTTTGTTGCACCCCTCTGTGAGAGAAGAACGCGGTTCATTTAATCCCTGCGAACATTTTAATCCGTTATTAACCCATCTACCTTCGCCTGAACTGACAACCATTTGTGGTAAGCACCACGCCCTCCTGTGTCAGGCCACAGACCGAACCGTCGCCCCCCGCCACCCCCCCCCCCACCCCCATAATAAAAGTCAATGTGCATTTATTTTTATTTATTTGCATTTTATTTTTGCCAGGTAAGGCCCACTGAGCGATATAGCTTATTTTCAAAAGCGACCTGGCCACAAATGATAGCTCAACGAAGTGGCTTACCGTCGTGTGGAAATGTACAGCAGCCAAACACCCTAAACGCGTGACGTTGATTCTAAACGTGGAGGGGAAAAACCGGAGGACCCGGAGAAAAATCCACGCGACCACGGGGAGAGAGACACGCAAACTCCAAATACACAGCAGCAGACGTCATGAGTCGGGTTCGAACCCACGACCTCCTGCAGACCAGGCGACGGAGTTGACATCTCCTAGCCACCGTGATGATGATGATGATAACAGAGAGACACGCAAACTCCAAAGTGCACATCGTTTTTATTTAAGCTGAACACAGTTGCCCATAAGGCACACAACGTCAAGTGGCCAGTATAGTTATCAACTGGTGATAGGGCCGTATCAACGCGTGCCTTGAATGGAGAGAGGCTCTTGTTGAATTGAGAGCTTGGAGGGTAGAGAGATGATGAGGGTGACGGTGATGACGACGACGGTGATGGGAGGAGTGGTTTCCAAAGTGGAGCAGCGCCGAGGGAAGAAGCAGAGAGAGAGAGAGAAGTGGAGTGACCTGCAGTGTGGTGAGTGAATGTAAGGGTGAGCGAGTAGGCGGTGAGTGCATGGGTGGGTGAGCTGGTGAGGTGTGAGTAGGTGGGTAAGTGAGTGTGTGATTGGGTAGGTGAATGGGTGGGTGAGTGAATGGATGGGTGAATTAATGTATGGGTACGTAGATGGTGAGTGAATGGGTGGGTGAGCGGGTGAGTAATTGTGTGAGTAGGTGGGGGAGTGAGTGTGTGATTGGGTAGGTGGATGGGTGAGTGAGTGAATGGATGGGTGAATTAATGTATGGGTACGTAGATGGTGAGTGAATGGGTGGGTAAGCGGGTGAGTAATTGTGTGAGTAGGTGGGGGAGTGAGTGTGTGATTGGGTAGGTGAATGGGTGGGTGAGTGAATGGATGGGTGAATTAATGGATGGGTGAGTAGATGGTGAGTGAATGGGTCGGTGAGCGGGTGAGTAATTGTGTGAGTAGATCGGTGAGTGAGTGCGTGATTGGATAGGTGAATGGGTGGGTGAGTGAATGGGTGGGTACGCGGGTGAGTAATTGTGAGTAGATGGGTGAGTCCGTGTATGATTGTGTGGGTGGGTGAGTGAATGAATGGGTAAGGGAACGGTTGAGTGAATGAGTGGGTGAGTGAGTGGGTGAGTGTGTGTATGGGTGAGTGAGTGTATGGGTGAGTGAGTGTATGGGTGAGTGAGTGGGTGAGTGTGTGTATGGGTAAGTGGGTGAGTGAGTGTATGGGTGAGTGAGTGGGTGAGTGTCTGTATGGGTGAGTGAGTGGGTGAGTGTCTGTATGGGTGAGTGAGTGTATGGGTGAGTGAGTGGGTGAGTGAGTGGGTGAGTGAGTGGGTGAGTGAGTAGGTGAGTGTGTGTATGGGTAAGTGGGTGAGTGAGTGAGTGAGTGTATGGGTGAGTGTGTGTATGGGTAAGTGGGTGAGTGAGTGTATGGGTGAGTGAGTGGGGGAGTGTCTGTATGGGTGAGTGAGTGGGTGAGTGTCTGTATGGGTGAGTGTGTGTATGGGTAAGTGGGTGAGTGAGTGTATGGGTGAGTGAGTGAGTGTATGGGTGAGTGTATGGGTGAGTGAGTGGGTGAGTGTCTGTATGAGTGATTGAGTGATCGATGACGACCGAGTCTTCGACAGGGTTCGGAGTAGGAGGAGTCAAGTTCTCAGCAACTGTGACCGTGATAGTAGCGATAGAAGAGTCACAGGGAGGCGTACAATCTCAGCACCCTCACCAGCAGCCAGCAACACCGACACACTCGCAGTGAAGAGCGCTCCTCGTGAAGATGTCGCCTCGCGTACAAGGCAAACGTGAGCGTCTCTCTATGGGGCCGTCCATAAATGACGTCACGCACCTAGGGGGGGGCGGGGTCAGACATTTGTGACGATGTGTGACGAGGGGCGGGGGGGTTGAGAAATGTGACGTCGCATCAAAATGCGCAACTTTAAATATATATAGACAACACGTTCTACTTAATTAAATAGACTTTTTAATAAATGTTTTCTCTTACAACATCAGAGTGCAGCGCCACATTAAATACGCACTACAATGACAATAGTTTAAAGCGATTTGAAGCATGTTTTATTTGGGTGGGGGTGGGGCAGAGCTTTATGACGTCATATTTGAGGGGGGGGGGGGTCTGACTTTTTGTGACGCCGTGTGACGAAGGGGGGGGGGGTCAAAAATCGTCCAAATCGCGTGACGTCATTTATGGACGGCCCCTATGGCGAGGGGGGGGGGGCATCACGACCGGGAATTGCTGGGACGAGCCTCTCTGGCCTCGTGGTGCCGCTGACTCAACACCGCCAGCGCCACCTGGCGGACAGAGCTCTCTCACTCATCATAAAGATCCCCCGTGTAGCCTTAACAGACTGTAGGGGCAAGTGCTGTTAGCGAGCACCTATGAAGGCCGGAACGGTACACGAGGGGGTGGGTGGCCAGCACCACGCCCGACCGCTTTTGTCTCCCTAGTGGCAATGTTTACACACCGCACCAGGTACTCGTTTGAGGCTGAGTCGACCTAGGGGAGGCCCAGGACCGGTTCAAATAATCGTCACTGGTGTTGGCCGTGAGCGGGAATCGAACCCGTGTCGCCGGGTTCATAGCGCAGCGCGCTAACCGCTACACCACCGCTCCCTTCTCACGCATCATGCACACAGTCACACACGGAGGCGACGTTACATCAACACACGCAACTCTCAATGAGGTGGGGGTGGCACGGGTAGGGGGGGTGGCACGGGTTTGGTGGTGGCACGGGTGGTGGGGGGGGGGGCACGGGTGGTGCGGGGCACGGGTGGTGTGCATGGGGGGGGCAGACTTACCCCCCACCCTCGTTACACCATCAGCACCATTGTCACCTGCGATGAGCACGCTTAGCTACGCGTGGTGCAGACGCAACCACCACCATCCCCACCATTACCAGCACCATCACCATCACCACCATCATCATCACCAGCACCATCACCACCACCATCATCACCACCATCATCACCACCATCACCACCATCATCACCATCATCACCACGACTACCATCACCACGACCACCATCACCACCACCACCACCATCATCACCACCATCATCATCATCACCACCACTATCATCACCACCACCGCCACCGCCACAATCAGCAGCGGCAACAACGATTGTTTGTCTTCGCAGTGTGAATTGAAACAATTAAACCTCAACACCACTAACTAACCACCAACAACCAACCACCACCACCACCTCCTGTGACATCAATAATTCACCACGCGGCCTTGATCCGTGCTGTTTCTAGGCGTCGTTCAATTATTCATCGCATCAATATTGTTATAGAGCTTGATGCAATTAGGGGAGGGGTTCGCGCGGGGGGAGGGGCAGTGGGGGGTGGGGGCAATGAACAGGGTGGGAGGGGGGTGAGGAGGAAGGGGGGGGCAGTTCGATCCCGACCCTGACGCCTGCTGCTGTATATTTGGAGTTTGCGTTTCTCTCTCACTCTCTCATCATCATCATCACGGTGGCTAGAAGATGTTAACTACCTCGCCTGGTGTACAGGAGGTCGTGGGTTCGATCCCGACCCTGACGCCTGCTGTGTATTTGGAGTTTGCGTGTCTCTCTCCCCGTGGTCGCGTGTAATTTTCTCCGGGTCTTCAGGGTTTTCCCCTCCACATTTAGAGTCAAACATCACGCGTTAGAGTAGTTAGCTGCTGCTTTATATGTCCACGTGATAAGCCGCTTCGTTGAGTTCTCGTTTGTGGCCAAGTCCCTTCTGAAAAAGAGCGTCTTAGCTTGGTGAGCCTTACCTGGTATAAAAATAAAAAATATAGTTTTAGTTTTTTTTTGTAATATTCGACCATCTTGTAAATCATTCACACCCCTCTTCCTATCCATCAACGTACAAAAAATATACTCTTTGGTTCTTTCGGTAAAGTCACGTCGGTATAAAAATAAAATAAATCACGACGTTTTGGGCGCAACACAAAGGTCCTTTAAAACAGTCTGCATCAGCAGCAGATCGTGCTTTCCCACCTATTTTTCTACCCACGTGACTTTACCGAAAGAACCAAAGAGTATGGATCCCTGCAGTCACGAAAGCTTCAAATCAAGTAGAAAAAATATCCCTCGCACCGTGTCGATTGTGGGGGGGGGGGGGGGGTGGTCCTGGTGGAGAGGGGGTTGTTGTATGACCATACTTCACCACGCCGGTCAGTGTGGGCTGGTGTCGGATGGGTCAGATATCAGTCGCTTGGAACGACACCGAGAGACACGAAGAGGGACACGATGCATCTTCTTGGTTCTTTCGGTTAAGTCACGTAGAAGGGAAATAATAAACTAATAAAAATAAAACATAATAAAATAATATAAAACTATAATATAATAATATAATATAATAAAATTATAGAATATTTTTGTTATTTTATTACTTCCCTTCTACGTGACTTTACCGAAAGAACCAAGAAGATGAATCCCTGCAGTCACGAAAGCTTTAAATTGAAAGGGACACGAGGATTAGAGGACACGGTGTTCATCCAGCAGTGGATATATGACGATGACAATTACACGGAGAGACAGCGAGATGGGATCCATCGTGGCATTAGGGGCCGTCCATAAATGACGTCACGCGATTTTGGACGATTTTTGAGCCCCCCCCCCTCTCCTCGTCACACGGCGTCACAAAAAGTCAGACCCCCCCTCAAATATGACGTCACAAAGCTCTGCCCCCCCCCCCCCAAAAACATGCTTCAAATCGCTTTAAACTATTGTCATTGTCGAGCGTATTTAATGTGGCGCTGCACTCTGATGTTGTAGGAGAAAACATTTATTAAAAAGTCTATTTAATTAAGTAGAACGTGTTGCCTATCTATATATATAAAATCGTTCATGTCTGTGTGTCTGTGTGTGTGTGTATTTCGGCCCATACGCACTTTCATTGGACGGCGGTTGCCCCTGGCAACGGCTAGCCACGCCTTCGCCGCTTTCATTGGACGGCGGTTGCCCCTGGCAACGAGTAGCAACTTTTCTCCGCGGGGTGGACGCCATTTTTAATAGCGCGGGGGGGGGGGGGGGGACCGGCACCCGTACCCAGCGTTCGCCGGGTGGGAAAATCAGGCAAGGCGGGAGGCTCTGCACGGTGCTAGGCCTCGACACCCAACACGCCACTCTGAGGTAAATTCATACAAATTTCACGTCCTCTACAGAGTGGCGAGGGAGGCAGAGTGGCGAGGGAGGGACTCAGCCTCAAAACGAGTAACTGGTGTGGCGTATTAACATCGCCACTGGGAAGACAAAGGCGGCCGGGCGTGGTGGATACAAGTCCCGGGCAAAGCCGGGTCATGACTATGTGTGTATGTGTTTATGTGTATGTCTGTGTGTCTGTATGTATGTGTGTATGTATGTGTCTGTATGTGTTTGTGTGTATGTATGTGTGTGTCTGTATGTATGTGTGTGTATTGTGTATGTGTTTGTGTGTATGTATGTGTGTGTTTGTATGTATGTGTATGTCTGTGTGTATGCATGTGTGTGTATGTGTTTGTGTGTATGTGCGTGTATGTATGTGTGTGTATGTGTGTGTCTGCAGCAAGCGCGTGTATGTGTACCTATGGACGCGCGCGCGTGTGTTGTGTAGGGGGAACGGTAGTGTAGTGCTTAGCGTGCTGCCTGTGTCTATGTGTGTGTGTCTGTGTGTGTGTCTGTGTGTGTGTGTGTCTGTGTGTGTGTCTGTGTGTGTGCGTGTGTGGTGTGTAGGAGGAACGGTAGTGTAGTGCTTAGCGTGCTGCCTGTGTGTGTGTCTGTGTGTGTGTGTCTGTGTGTGTGTCTGTGTGTGTGTGTCTGTGTGTGTGTGTCTGTGTGTGTGTCTCTGTGTGTGTCTGTGTGTGTGTCTGTGTGTGTGCGTGTGTGGTGTGTGGGGAGCGGTAGTGTAGTGGTTAGCGTGCTGTCTGTGTGTCTGTGTGGTTGTGTCTGTCTGTGTGTCTGTGTGTGTGTTCTGTGTGTGTGTCTGTGTGTGTGCGTGTGTGGTGTGTGGGGAGCGGTAGTGTAGTGGTTAGCGTGCTGTCTGTGTGTCTGTCTGTGTCTGTCTGTGTGTTTCTGCGTGTGTCTGTGTGTGTGTCTGTGTGTGTGTCTGTGCGTCTGTGTGTGTGAGGAGCGGTGGGTGTAGTGGTTAACGCTACGCTGCGCTACCAACCCGGCGAACCGAGTTAGATTCCCGCTCATGGCCACCACCGGTCAAGATTATTTGAACCTCCCATAGGTCGACTCAGCCTCAAACGAGTAACTGGTGTGGCGTATTAACATCGCCACTGGGGAGACAAAGGCGGCCGGCCGTGGTGGATACAAGTCCCGGGCGAAGCCGGGTAGTACAGCTAGTATTTATTTAAAGTTGCGCATTTTGATGTGACGTCACATTTCTCAAACCCCCCCCCCCCCTCGTCACACATCGTCACAAATGTCTCACCCCCCACCCCCATAGGTGCGTGACGTCATTTATGGACGGCCCCTTACGGGCACAAGGCACGGGGTATATTAATACGAGCCTTCATCTAGCAGAGGATAGATTATTGTTGGTGACGACGACGACGAGTTACGAGTGAAAGACCACGACCCCCAAGGACTCGAGATCCAGGGAGGACCGAGTTTCCGCTCTGCCCACCGTGAACCCAGTTCGACCTCCGGCCACGAAGTGGCGCTCTGAGCCAACGTGACCACAGCCTCGTCACGTGTCACGATCTCTCATCAACGTGACCACAGCCTCGTCACGTGTCACGATCCCTCATCAACGTGACCACAGCCTCGTCACGTGCCCCGATTCCTCATCAACGTGACCACAGCCTCGTCACGTGCCCCGATTCCTCATCAACGTGACCACAGCCTCGCCACGTGTCACGATTCCTCATCAACGTGACCACAGCCTCGTCACGTGTCACGATTCCTCATCAACGTGACCACAGCCTCGTCACGTGTCACGATCTCTCATCAACGTGACCACAGCCTCGTCACGTGTCCCGATCCCTCATCAACGTGACCACAGCCTCGTCACGTGTCACGATTCCTCATCAACGTGACCACAGCCTCGTCACGTGTCATGATTCCTCATCAACGTGACCACAGCCTCGTCACGTGCCCCGATTCCTCCTCAACGTGACCGCAGCCTCGTCACGTGTCACGATTCCTCATCAACGTGGCCACAGCCTCGTCACGCGTCACCGATTCCTCCTCAACGTGACCACAGCCTCGTCACGTGTCATGATTCCTCATCAACGTGACCACAGTCTCGTCACGTGTCACCGATTCCTCATCAACGTGACCACGGCCTCGTCACGTGTCACCGATTCCTCATCAACGTGACCACAGCCTCGTCACGCGTCACCGATTCCTCATCAACGTGACCACAGCCTCGTCACGTGTCACCGATCCCTCATCAACGTGACCACAGCCTCGTCACGTGTCACGATTTCTCATCAACGTGACCACAGCCTCGTCACGTGTCACCGATTCCTCATCAACGTGACCACAGCCTCGTCACGTGTCACCGATCCCTCATCAACGTGGCCACAGCCTCGTCACGCGCCCCGATTCCTCATCAACGTGACCACAGCCTCGTCACGTGTCACCGATTCCTCATCAACGTGACCACAGCCTCGTCACGTGTCACCGATTCCTCATCAACGTGACCACAGCCTCGTCACGTGTCACGATTCCTCCTCAACGTGACCACAGCCTCGTCACGTGTCACGATTCCTCATCAACGTGACCACAGGCTCGTCACGTGTCACCGATCCCTCATCAACGTGACCACAGCCTCGTCACGTGTCACCGATTCCTCATCAACGTGACCACAGCCTCGTCACGTGTCACGATTCCTCCTCAACGTGACCACAGCCTCGTCACGTGTCACGATTCCTCATCAACGTGACCACAGCCTCGTCACGCGCCCCAATTCCTCATCAAAGTGACCACAGTCTCGTCACGCGTCACCGATTCCACATCAACGTGACCACAGCCTCGTCACGTGCCACCGATTCCTCATCAACGTGGCCAGCGGTGCCGGGGGTGAGACAAAACCGGCTCCGAGTGTAAAATCCGTAATCGTTGCTAACGCGCCGGTCGCGTTCGGAGTTTGATTCGATGGATCGATCGAGGAGGAGGAGGAGGGGTTTAAAAGTCTGTGAGGGTCATGTGGAGGAGGTCGAGGTTAATTGGGTGGTCAGTGTTGAATTGGGTCAAGGTTAATTGGGGGGGGGGGGGGGTTTGTGTTGAATTGGGTCAAGGTTAATTGGGGGGGGGTTAGTGTTGAACTGGGTCAAGGTTAATTGCCGTTGCTGCTGTTCGTGCTGTTGCAGCTGTTCGTGCTGTTGCAGCTGTTCGTGCTGTTGCTGCTGTTCGTGTTGTTGCAGCTGTTCGTGCTGTTGCTGCTGTTGCTGCTGTTGCAGCTGTTCGTGCTGTTGCTGCTGTTCGTGTTGTTGCAGCTGTTCGTGCTGTTGCTGCTGTTCGTGTTGTTGCAGCTGTTCGTGTTGTTGCAGCTGTTCGTGCTGTTGCAGCTGTTCGTGCTGTTGCTGCTGTTGCTGCTGTTGCAGCTGTTCGTGCTGTTGCTGCTGTTCGTGTTGTTGCAGCTGTTCGTGCTGTTGCTGCTGTTCGTGTTGTTGCAGCTGTTCGTGCTGTTGCTGCTGTTCGTGTTGTTGCAGCTGTTCGTGTTGTTGCTGCTGTTCGTGTTGTTGCTGCTGTTCGTGCTGTTGCTGCTGTTCGTGCTGTTGCTGCTGTTCGTGCTGTTGCAGCTGTTCGTGTTGTTGCAGCTGTTCGTGCTGTTGCTGCTGTTGCAGCTGTTCGTGCTGTTGCTGCTGTTCGTGTTGTTGCTACTGTTCGTGTTGTTGCTGCTGTTCGTGTTGTTGCAGCTGTTCGTGTTGTTGCAGCTGTTCGTGTTGTTGCTGCTGTTGCAGCTGTTCGTGCTGTTGCTGCTGTTGCTGCTGTTCGTGCTGTTGCTGCTGTTCGTGTTGTTGCTGCTGTTCGTGCTGTTGCTGCTGTTCGTGTTGTTGCTGCTGTTCGTGTTGTTGCTGCTGTTCGTGCTGTTGCTGCTGTTCGTGCTGTTGCTGCTGTTGCTGCTGTTCGTGCTGTTGCTGCTGTTCGTGTTGTTGCTGCTGTTCGTGCTGTTGCTGCTGTTCGTGATGTTGCTGCTGTTCGTGTTGTTGCTGCTGTTCGTGCTGTTGCTGCTGTTGGTGCTGTTGCAGCTGTTGGTGCTGTTGCTGCTGTTCGTGCTGTTGCTGCTGTTCGTGCTGTTGCTGCTGTTGCTGCTGTTGGTGCTGTTCGTGCTGTTGCAGCTGTTCGTGCTGTTGCTGCTGTTGGTGCTGTTGGTGCTGTTGCAGCTGTTGGTGCTGTTCGTGCTGTTGCAGCTGTTCGTGCTGTTGCTGCTGTTCGTGCTGTTGCTGCTGTTCGTGTTGTTGCAGCTGTTCGTGCTGTTGCAGCTGTTTGTGTTGTTGCAGCTGTTCGTGCTGTTGCAGCTGTTCGTGCTGTTGCAGCTGTTCGTGCTGTTGCAGCTGTTCGTGTTGTTGCAGCTGTTCGTGTTGTTGCAGCTGTTGGTGCTGTTGCTGCTGTTCGTGTTGTTGCTGCTGTTCGTGTTGTTGCAGCTGTTCGTGCTGTTGCAGCTGTTCGTGTTGTTGCAGCTGTTCGTGTTGTTGCAGCTGTTGGTGCTGTTGCTGCTGTTCGTGTTGTTGCAGCTGTTCGTGTTGTTGCTGCTGTTCGTGTTGTTGCTGCTGTTCGTGCTGTTGCTGCTGTTCGTGCTGTTGCCGCTGTTCGTGTTGTTGCAGCTGTTCGTGCTGTTGCTGCTGTTGCAGCTGTTCGTGCTGTTGCTGCTGTTCGTGTTGTTGCTACTGTTCGTGTTGTTGCTGCTGTTCGTGCTATTGCTGCTGTTCGTGCTGTTGCAGCTGTTCGTGTTGTTGCAGCTGTTCGTGTTGTTGCTGCTGTTGCAGCTGTTCGTGCTGTTGCTGCTGTTGCTGCTGTTCGTGCTGTTGCTGCTGTTCGTGTTGTTGCTGCTGTTCGTGCTGTTGCTGCTGTTCGTGTTGTTGCTGCTGTTCGTGCTGTTGCTGCTGTTCGTGCTGTTGCAGCTGTTGGTGCTGTTGCTGCTGTTCGTGCTGTTGCTGCTGTTCGTGCTGTTGCTGCTGTTCGTGCTGTTGCTGCTGTTCGTGTTGTTGCAGCTGTTCGTGTTGTTGCTGCTGTTCGTGCTGTTGCTGCTGTTCGTGTTGTTGCTGCTGTTCGTGCTGTTGCTGCTGTTCGTGTTGTTGCAGCTGTTCGTGTTGTTGCTGCTGTTCGTGTTGTTGCAGCTGTTCGTGCTGTTGCTGCTGTTGCTGCTGTTGCAGCTGTTCGTGCTGTTGCTGCTGTTCGTGTTGTTGCAGCTGTTCGTGCTGTTGCTGCTGTTCGTGTTGTTGCAGCTGTTCGTGCTGTTGCTGCTGTTCGTGTTGTTGCTGCTGTTGCTGCTGTTGCAGCTGTTCGTGCTGTTGCAGCTGTTCGTGCTGTTGCTGCTGTTGGTGCTGTTGCAGCTGTTCGTGCTGTTGCAGCTGTTCGTGTTGTTGCAGCTGTTCGTGTTGTTGCTGCTGTTCGTGCTGTTGCAGCTGTTCGTGCTGTTGCTGCTGTTGCTGCTGTTGCAGCTGTTCGTGCTGTTGCTGCTGTTGCTGCTGTTGCAGCTGTTCGTGCTGTTGCTGCTGTTGGTGCTGTTGCAGCTGTTCGTGCTGTTGCTGCTGTTGCTGCTGTTGCAGCTGTTCGTGCTGTTGCTGCTGTTCGTGCTGTTGCAGCTGTTCGTGTTGTTGCTGCTGTTCGTGCTGTTGCAGCTGTTCGTGCTGTTGCTGCTGTTGCTGCTGTTGCAGCTGTTCGTGCTGTTGCTGCTGTTCGTGTTGTTGCTGCTGTTCGTGTTGTTGCTGCTGTTCGTGTTGTTGCTGCTGTTCGTGTTGTTGCTGCTGTTCGTGTTGTTGCTGCTGTTCGTGTTGTTGCTGCTGTTCGTGTTGTTGCTGCTGTTCGTGTTGTTGCTGCTGTTCGTGTTGTTGCTGCTGTTCGTGCTGTTGCTGCTGTTCGTGCTGTTGCTGCTGTTCGTGCTGTTGCTGCTGTTGGTGCTGCTGTTCGTGCTGTTCGTGCTGTTCGTGCTGATGTCGCAGCTCCTCCCGTGGCCTCGGCTCTGCGGGAGACAATCGCAGGAAACGACTTTGGGTGCAGCCAGGGAACGCGACCCCCACCCACCTTCCCCACCCACCTCCCCCCACCACCCACCCACCACCCACCCACCACCCACCCACCACCCACCCACCTCTCCCCCCCCCTCCCCCACCCACCTCCCCCTCCTGGCCCTCCCCCTCGCTCGCAGAGGCGCGAGTCACGGGACGCGAGAGGCAGAGAAAGCAACAGGAGAGAGGCAGAGAGACGGGCAGAGAGTGGTAAGGAGAGAGAGCGGGGGGGGGGGGGGCTAGAGAGTGGGAGAGAAGGGGGGGTGAGAGAGAGAGGGGGGGGGCTAGAGAGTGGGAGAGAAGGGGGGGGGGGGTGAGAGAGAGAAGGGGGTGGAGAGAGAGGGGGGGGGGGTCTTAGAGAGTGGGAGAGAAGGGGGGTGAGAGAGAGAGGGGGGGGGGCTAGAGATGTGGGAGAGAAGGGGGGGGGGAGGAGAGCTGAGAAAGGGGGTGTGGTGAG